>NC_134468.1:55100913-55260913 GCF_964194025.1 Convolutriloba macropyga
TACTACTATAACTACTACTGTCATTATTATTATTGTTACTACTACTACTACTAATAAAACTACTACTACTAGTACTACTACTACTACTACTACTACTACTACTACTACTACTACTACTACTACTACTACTACTACTACTACTACTACTACTACTACTACTACTACTACTACTACTTCTACTACTGCGACTACTACTACTGCTGCTACTACTAAATTTGCTGCTACTATAGTTCATAAAAAAGTGCTAATTCGTTCTGGGAAATGTTTTAGATTTTGTTCCAGGATAAATTTTTGATATTTAATTTTTAAACAATTTAAACAATTGTCGCTTGTCGATATCATTATTGTACCAACAATAAGATTCACTGCTCTTTGCCACTGTACTGGACAAAAAGCTTTGCAAAAATCTTTGAATACTTAAAAAGCCTGTGATATCAGAATTGGTTGCCACAAAAAAGCCTCCGCTTTATTGGGTTTGTATCTTTTTTTTTTCAAACTGGTCGAGTTGAATTTATATTTTTTGAGTTTATCTTCAAATGCACATCGACTTTCTTCACAATCAGGTCAATTGTCGCTTTACGTATCCAGGGTTCGTGTAGGTTTCTATACTGTACAAAAAATTTTGAGACAGCTTCATTAGGAACATTGCGACGGAAGAACCATGATTGTTCAACGTCGTCAAAGTCCTTACTCTCATGCAATTGTTTTCACTAATTTGTTGAACTCGTTCCTTGCCGCTTCATCGCGCATTTTTTCCGTATTAATTTTTACTAGTTTACGAAGTTTTCAGCTCTGTAGATTGGGACCCAAATGCGTTGATAATAGCCCACGATCAGTCAAAGTAAGTTTCCCTCTTCTGGTTCTGACATCTTTCAGACTATTGCGATACTTACATGTGAGCAATACATGATGCAACTTTTTCCTCCGACTGCTTTGTCTCATGTGGTTTGGAAATGTATCTATGCACAAATCGATGATGGAAGCAAGTTCCTCCAGTTATTAGTTTTTATATTCTGTCCGCATTTTTATTTGCTGCCCAAGGCTGAATGAAACATTCTTTTTAAAAACTTACACCAAACGAATAGATTTTCGAAAGTGTGAATGATCTTACCAATGAATGGAACAATCAGTCCCCATATGAAACATCACAACAGCGAATTTAAATTTACCTTATTGGCATTGATTTTTATATTTTCATCAGTAAGCTATGCTGTAGGAGTAACGTCCGAAGGTTGAATTAATACTACTCTAAACTAGAAACTAGCTTTTCCTCCCAATCAACGACACCATAGGTATTACTATCATCAGTTACACACTTAGTAACACGACGGCCCTTGAGACACATCATTACGCTGCGCAGTTTTGCAAAACTTCTTGTCGTTCGAATGTACTTTATTCCGTGCGGTTATGTGTTCTCTTTTCCATCAGAGATTTTTGTTGCCAGTTAGTTTATTATGCGTGTTATAAACGGCCCTGCGCCTCGCATGAAAACAGACACAAGTGGAACAAATTCACTTCTTTCAATTTCCAACGCACAATGTTCATATTTTAGATTTTTAAGTGCTCGGTGATATTTGCGGACTTCTTGGGCTTTATGGGCAAGCGGATAAGAAATTCTCACGTCGAAGACTGATCAGTTGAAGCCGGATTCCCCAAGTAATTTGCCTGGAGGGATGTCATGTCAGCCGTTGTTATCAGTGCTAGTAAATTTATTGAAAAGTTTTTGTCTACTGGCAGCTGCAGTGATGACTAAATTTTGACGTCATTGATTGATTCGTGCATTATCTTCGCAAATGGGTCTCAAATTCAAATTGTGCTGTCCGGTTAGCACAAATGACAGATGGCTTTGGTGTGATTTTCATCCACAAAGAAGGTCGATAGGTGTATTTTTTGTATCAAGATTTTACCGAATGGAAAAGCCAAAGCGGAATTCTAATCGGGTCCGCTTAGATTTTTAGCACTTCAGTAGCAAGTATGTGAGCAATTTAATGGCAGTTTTTTCAAGCCAACAACGTGAAGTTTGTTTTCGGGTAACGTGCGGAGAATATCATTTTTGCGGGTTTCCATTTTCCTAAGTCAAGTGTTGCGTTCTTGTTTCGTAATTCTATCCTTTATGAAATGAGAAATAGTAGGATCTTCATCTTCATGAAGTTCAACTGTTGGGAGAGATGCAGTTTAATTTAAGTTGTATTCCGTTGGATTTCTTATGCTGAGTTAGTCCTGCCGGTTCGGTTGCGAAAAAAATTGGCGAGCGCCGCCGGTGACGAGAGTGCCAACGAACGATGTCATTAAAAACTTTTGAGTATTTTTTCTGCGTCAAAGAATTTTTTGTGAACGTTAGGAGTTTTTCTATCAAGAAATTCAATTTTTTACTGAACACTTATCGTGAAACATTGGTAGAAACTTGGGGGAGATATTTGTGCAATTTTTTCAAGTTTCTGAAGTGGACTAGAAAAAAAATTGCGAATTATTGCTAAGAGAGATCACGGGAAACTTGACTGCTAAGGACAGATCACAAAACACGGCAGCTTCTCAAAATGTCAACGTCAGTTTCTCTGAAAATTTACCAAGCTCTCTACTTCGCGTTCTCCTGTACAATCAATTAGGCTTTTTTGAGAATCAAATTTGTATCCAAAATGCTAGCCATGATCAAATAGGTCCTTGAAGAATATCAGCGAAACTTGCAAGCTTCCTAACTCATTGCCGTCATCCGCATACCATTGTTGCGTTATGCTCAAGTATCGCTTGAGGTCAAACAAAGAGAGTATTTTTATAACGTCCGTTGCCATGGGTAGTGCCCGCTTGGGACTGCAGCGAAAGCCGGCCTCAAAAATGTTTGATTGGGCTGTTTTTCGATGTTGGTGGAAAAATCTAACATCATTGGATATAGTTTTGTCGCTTGGCGAGGCATTTTAATGGACCGTATTGGATGCGTTTTCGGGATCATCATTACATTCCGCAACTCTGGCGTTAAATGAAGAGGGCGGTGTTTGGAGCGGTTCTTTTTGAATGTCCGTTCAGTGGTGCAGAGGTTGGTATTGTGGAAAACAACCCCATCGGGGCGGTCAACCGCGCGCTGCAGGCTGCTACGGCGTATTAGAAGCCATCCGCAAGAGTTGCATCTTGAACCGCGGTTACGATGCTGCCTCTGGCCTGCGGTACACTCTGGTCTTTGAGTTTTTCATATGCAGAATCAGACTCCTATTGTAAAGACTTTGCGGTTGGGAAAGCTGGGGGATTTAGAAAGGAGCAGCCGTTAATCTGATCAATAAAAAACTAACAACAGGGGGTAAAAATTAAACGAAATGTTTTAAAGCAGAATTAAGGATGTTTAGCATCTCGTTTGTGAGGTTGATTACGAGGCAAAATTTTAAATGGAATAATAGCATTTGGCGAGTTAACGTTGATATATATTAAATCCAGCAAACACTGCCATTCATTAAAGAACTCATTCGTGGAACTTCTATGATCATTAATACCTGCGGTGACAACAGTAGTTTTCAGCTTTCGAGAGGGGCATTGCGAGAGAACGCTGAAAAGATTTCCAAGAAAGCTCCTACGTATGAGTGAACACTTCACAGCTCTGGGATCCAGATTTTTGTTCTGCAGGTTCGTGGAACAAGTCACTTGGACCACCTTAGCATTCATCTTGGCTTGAAGCGGTTCGTGTGCATCTAAACTGTAGTGGAAAACAGGCTTTGTCTTAAAGCTTTAACTCAACTTTGGTTCTGAAAGATACACGATATCAAACACATAAACAAATGCAGGAATAACAACAAGGAATGGTAGATTATTTATAACGACTATCACAACATTCTCCCCCGCTAAAGTTGCTCCTCGTACTTCCAAATGATCTCGTTTTCGTCGAAAGTCTCAGGGATGATGCTGCTGTCTACAGTTGAGCGTAGGCGTTCTGGCAGACGCCTTACTCTTCCACTGCGACGAGTGCTCTGGCCTGCCGGCTCCCTTGGCTGGGAAATGACGGGCGGTGACTCCTCACCAGTACGTGGCATGCAAACATCTTGCTGCGATCCTGGAGCCAGCGTTTCCAGCGTTTGCGCATTGTTGTCCACAATCGACGTATCCGCTATTACATCGCTTCCCTCCTGCGGCTTTTCCGGGACATTCACGGTATGAGGCAGGGAGGATCTTCGTCGAGGGTTTGGCACCACGCTGCCGCGAGATAACATGGACGATGAAACTGTGTCGACTGCTCCATTACGCCGCCTAATTTTCGTAAATTGATTGTTTATTGGCTCCACAACTTCTGCAGGCTGAACTATAGGGTCGCCTTTGTTGCGAACAAAACTCTTGACATACACGGGGTGACCCGGTGCCAGCCATGAAGGGAGATTCCATTTGGCAGGCGCCCTGCGTTTGAAACCAAAAAACCGCTCGTGAGGTGTTTCTGGTGTAGATGTACAAATGAGTGCTCGGATTGACGCCAGCACATCAGGCAGTATATCTTCCCACCGATCGGGTTGCAGACCGCGAGAATGGAGTGTACAGACGACGCCCTTCCAAATCGTTCCATTAGGGCGCTGACATTGGCCGTTGCCTTTGGGGTTAAACGGTGTGGTTCGGGAGTGTGCGATACCCGTATCGGCGCAGAATTTATCGAAGTCGGCTGACATAAACTGTGTCCCCCTATCTGAGTGAATGAAGCCCGGTGTTCCACAAAGTGAGAAGATTGACTTGAGAGACCTTATGACTGACTGTGCACCAATATCCTTTAAAGGTATTGCGAACGGAAAACGACTGTACTCATCAATTACAGTGAGAAGATAGCAATTTCCAGCTGGGGACATTGATTTTGGTCCTACCAAATCAATGCTAATACGTTCGAACGGCCGAGTAGCCTTTATAATAAGAGCTTTCTCGGGACGGTAGAACTTAGGCTTCTATTCGAGGCAGGTGGGACACTCAGAGCAAGACTGTCGTACTTCGTTCAATGTAAATGGTAATTTGTGTCGACTGACGTACTCCCACATTCTTGTAGTTCCAGGATGGCACAAGCGTCTGTGAAGGTTGTCCACTGTGCCGGAATTATCAATTGACGCAATGCGTGAGAGTGCATCCGCTGCGATGTTCTCTGACCCCTTCTTATACTCGATTCCATATGACAGTGTGGAGAGTTCTAATCGCCACCGCATCAGCTTGTCATTCTCAACCTTGGACTTATTGCGAGAGAAGATAAAAGCAACAGCCTCTTGGTCCGTTTGAATCAAGGTATGGTAAGCTCTCATGTATGGCATCCACCTACGGCTACACTCTACAATGGCCAATGCTTCACGTTCCGCTGCTGACTGTTTACGTTCCCCAGAACTGAGAGAGCGCGAAAAGAAATCAATGGGCTGCGAGTCTTGCGTGAGCGTTCCTCCTATCGCCGTTCCGGAAGCGTCTGTCGTCATAATGAGCGGCGAACCAGGTTTAGGAACAGCCAAAACCGACTTCGCTATAGCATCTTTCAGTTTCCCTATAGCCTTGACCGCAGACTCTGGGAGAGGCAGAAGGCCTGCATTGAAAGCGTCCAGGAGCGGTCGGACTTTGTCCGAGTAATGCGCAATCCACTTCGCGTTGTAGTCAAAGAATCCAATGAGCCTGTGGAGTTCCTGCTTAGTGGCCGGTAACGGATAGTCCATAAGTGTCTTGAGTCTCTCAGGGTCAGGCCGCTTTGTACCTTTTTCCAGAATATGGCCAAGCAACGAAATTCGTTGTACGTTGAACAGACACTTGTCTTTGTTGAGAGTGATTCCGTATTTCTTCACTGTTGATATAAACCTCTCCAGATTACGGTCATGCTCCTCTTGAGTTGCCCCCGAAATAATAACATCATCCAGATAGGCTCCTGTCTTTTCTAGCTTCTCCTTGCGAATGATAGAATTGATCACTCGTTGAAAAACAGGAACTGCCTTAGTTAGCCCAAAAGCAAGTCGAGTGAACCGATACAAAGCTCCATTTGCTTCGAAGGCTGTGAATGGACGATCTGATTCCTGAATAGGTACTTGATGATAGGCAGATTTCAGGTCCACGCGAGAGAAATATTTGTCCTGTGCAGCTCCGTTGAGTATTGTCTCCACTTCCGGGAACGGGTATCCATCGGGTTCCGTATAACGATTTATCGTTTCTGAATAGCCTATAACCATACGCGGCTTTGATCCACGTCTAACCACAAATGCTTGGGCCCGCCATGGCGACGACGAAGGCTCTATGATGCCAGCTTCTAGTAGGCGATCGATCTCTTGAGTAAGATATTATTGGTTCTCTTTACTCGCATAGCGAGATTTAGTTGTGATTGGTTTGGCCCTTTGCTTGGTTATGGTTGAGAAGAGAATCGGTGGTTCAATGTCCAATGCTGGGAACATAGCTGCAGCGTGTGTGCCCTGAGCTGCTTTCGAGAATGAGACGGGGCCACGATCCCCCTTTGTTTCCAGCTGTACCACTGAGTGCTGCCCGAGAAGATCCATGCCGATTATGATATCTGCAAGAAGACTCTTGGCAATTTTAAGACGAGTGGAGTAGGTTTCCGCGTTCACTTGCATCGTCAGATCGATATGGCCAAGTATTGGTAATTTGGTCTTGTCTGCAAGTTGAGTAGCGGATGCTGTCATAGTTATTTTACCGTCACACTGACGTGCAGCTTCGTAGGAAATGAATGACTCCGATGCTCCAGAGTCAACAAGTCCGAGAAATTCCTTCTTCCCAACCTTCAGCAAAGCGTAGAAGGCATCGGAGCTTCCTCCGGCCACGAGAAGTACCGACGACAGTGCCGAAACGGATGACTCTTCTGGCTGAGCTTGTTGTGTTACTGCCAGCTGGCTCCGACAAGCAGTCGCCCAATGTCCTTCCTTTTGGCATTTATGACAACTGTCGTTCCGAGCTGGGCATTTTCGTCGCGGATGGCCACGAAGTCCATAAAACTGGCATTTATTTCGAACTTGTCCTCCTTCATTGACAGTTGGCGGTCGACCTGTGGCGCACAACTCTGATGCCGCCTCCGAAGATGGCACAGACGAGTCCAGTCCTTCAGTTCCACGAAAACTTCGGTTGTAGTCTGATGACAGTTCAATAGCGCTTGCAAGTGAAATGCAATTCTCCAGAGTTGCATCTTCGTCCGTTTGCTCCAGAAGTCGCATGCGAATGATATCCGATTTCACGCCCGCAACGAGGGCGTCCCGAATCAGGAGCTGTTGATGTTCCTGAATATTGACGGCTTTGCATTCGCACTTTTGCAGTAGAATTTTCAATCTATTGATGAAATCCGAAATAGACTCATCCGATTTCTGACGGCATGAGAGGAGCTGATGACGGGCATATATGATCCTAGTGGGTTTCTTGAAGTGCTTGTCCAGTATGGAAATGGCCTCGTTGTATGAAGGAGCGTGTTCCAAGATGGCAAAAAAATCCGAACCCACATGCGAAATCAAAAAGGTCAGTTTGTGTTCGTCTTCTGTGATTTCGTTGATATCCAATCCCTTGGAGAAACAGTCTTTCCACTAGCGCCATTGTTCTGGAGTCGGACTTGAAGGAAGTTGTGGCGGCTTGAACTTCATGGCATTCACAACGTTGAGTTAAATTGTAGTGGAAAACAGGCTTTGTCTTAAAGCTTTAACTCAACGTTGGTTCTGAAAGATACACGATATCAAACACATAAACAAATGCAGGAATAACAACAAGGAATGGTAGATTATTTATAACGACTATCACAACATAAACTCATAGAGCAGACAACGAACAGAAAATAATCTGAATTTATGGCTTAGATTTTATTTATGGCTTAAGAATTACGTTTTTGGAAAAGTACAACCTGCTGTTGGAGGTTTTTGTCTCTTGGGGTTGTGAGCAAATGTCAAGGAAATTAAGAAACCGTCAAGGAAACTGCCAACATCATCAAGATCATTACAGACATTGAACTATTGTGCAATTCAAAAACGCAGCAGAAATCCATCTGATTTTATAGGTTGGTTTTAATGTGATGATTGTATTCTATGGGCTGTACATTTTTTATGCAAAACCAATGCAAGTTCGTTCAGCGTGGAATGTTTGAAATCTTGGGTTTTTCTCACTGTAGCCCTCCCCCATCCTGGTTTTTATATAACAGATAGCCCCCCCCTCCCCAAAAAAAACATAAATGTACCATTGAAGGGGGTATATTGATTGACTTCGGTGACGATCTTGAAACACCCGAAGGTTTGTTTCTTATTATTATTTCCTTAAGACCTCAAATAAACTACCATTTTTGATCCTCATTTGCTTTTTATTTGTTTGTACATTACTGTGTGAAAATAGCCAATGGGGGCGTTAAAAGTCTTGGACGGATAGGGGTAGGCAGATTCAATCCTTTCATGCGTCATTCGTGTTACTTGAAGTCTTCGGATATCTTCACTTTAGCCCTTTCAGATGTTGTCTGCCTAACTGTGTTTCAAAAAGAAAGGATATCAAACTCTATTGCCAAACGTGATGCGTTTTGCAAACTTCAATCTTTAAACTCAATCAAATATAGATGCAATGTGCCGATGACATTTTTGCAATTAAAAATAAGCTTATCAGTTCAGTGGATAAGAACTTTTGCGTTGTGGACCAAGATCGACTAAATCAAATTTTGAGTATGTTAGAAGCGTATCCAATGACACAAGCCGAATTAGAGCAAACGAGGATAGGCAAATGTATCAACGAAGTGAGAAAGAAAACTACAGATGCCTCGCTAGCTAAACGAGCGAAAGAATTGGTTAAAAAATGGCAGCGTGTTATCAATTTACATGCCGTCAAAACCAATTCTGACTCACCCAAAATCAGCCTACCTTCATCACTTATAAGCCGTAATCGCGTTACTACTCCTAACCATTCGAACTCTTGTTCACCGACGTCAGATTATACTGCCTCCTCACCTGCGCTCAACTCACAATTATCTGCTAAATACGAAAACGGGATCAAACATACGCCACAGCACAGTGTTGTATGTACCTGTACCTCTTTTGACGAACACATTGTGAAATGCGAAAACGCTAAAGGTAAATATCCTCAAAACGGAACTAATTGCTCCGACTCAGCCATTGTGGAAACCAATGAGAAGAGCCCTGAAACAATTGTGTCAAATAATATACCTGACATAAGCTTAAACCACACAATAAGAACTGAAATTCCTTTTGAAAATCAGAGTGATCAGTTTGTACCTAAAGCTGTGCCAGAACCCCATTCGAGTAAGGGATCAGATGACCAAAAACTGTTTACTTCTGAGAGTTCAGACGTTGTGGAAGGTGTTTTGGGAAACAGTGACAGGGAGAGATGCTTCAGAGAATGGGAGGAGGTTGTGGAGCTCGGAACGGAAGCAGAACCACTTTTCGTGTTACCGTACACTGTAATCGACTGACTTTTGACCCTTATTTTTGTGCAATTTCCGGGGCAGACCTTGACCAAAGTCAAAACCACAGCAATCCTTCTTAAGTCGATGTCGGGCTACTTGGTGCTAAACAGTAATAATCCCAATGATTTTCATTTTGTCCCTGCTACCAGCAAGCAAGGACAACAAAACGTGGCAAATTTTTTCAAAACTCATTACTATCAGCTGCTCTTCGGCAAATTATCGTATTTAATGGCTCGATTGTAGTCGTCTTGAGAAGGTTGTGTCAACCGATTTTCCGGTATTGAAAGTTTTGGGAAATTTTTTGGTGAGGCGAAATATTCGGTAATTGAGGAAACGGAATATGAGCAGTGTACATACATACTGCCAATCAACTAAGTTAGTATCATTTCGGAGTTTAATATTTATCTGAGCCCATGAATTTTGTTGGTCCTGAAAAGGAGACATTTTTTAGACAAACTGCGTTCCCACTCAGTTACTGCTTCTGCTCATCGAAACACTCATGTCAGTTGCGAAAATGACGCAGATTAAATGTTCAGAGTTTGATTTAGAGTTGTAACTCCAATCAAGCTCAAGAGACTAAACGTAAAGAAGACTGCACCAGCAGGCACGTGCTTCACAAATCTTCTTTTGCTACCGTGAAAAATTCGTCCATTTCCTAACCATTGAATTACATCTATAAAATCAACATTATGACTTGGTGTTCAAAGTTACAGTTTTTAGCACGTGCCTCCTGGTACAAAGACTACAGTTCTAAGGAATTGTGCGTTATTGTACCTGATGTTTTGTTTTGTACCACACAATTTGCAAAAATTAAGCTCAAGTGCAATTGATTTAACTGTTGCGAAGGTCAAGAGATCAAGACTTGCATTTTTTCAATCAATTTTTTTTGTTGCTGGAGAACCGCTTAAAACTAATTTATAAAACGCTAGCAATTTTAAAGTAGCGGGCTCTTTTTTAATGAATAGGTTGAAAACAGGTAAAAGCTGAGAGTACAAATCTACAACTAAATGATGATACGAAACTACATTGTTATAAGGACACCTAGAAAGAGTATATTATTCCATGAGGATAATACGTTTCTAGAGTTGCGAATGATTATGGAAAGACGCTAAACAAAATTACTTTACAGAGAATATTCTGGAATTTTTTCACAAATCCTTATGTGGAAGAGAACAAATGCACATGGAGAGTAATTTGCAGATGTGGAAACTGCAACATATTAAAGAAGATAAAACTGATCGGAACTGTAAATTGGGTGGAAACCCAAGAGTCTTACTCCAAATCCTGCAGTACTACTACTACTAATATGGAATATTTAATTGTGGTTTCTGCGTAATCGCAGTGGAACAGCATTAGGCCTACAGTAGCCTGTTCTGTTCTCAGCTGCCCCTTTTCTTGCCACTATAGCCACTTTTTTTGCGTCTGAAACTTTCACGTGGTACCAGCATTGCAGCCAACATTGGTCAGGCTATGGTCAACCTGAAGCTATGTTTAAGTAAGATCACATCCTCACACAGACAGCTTCACAGAGGCAGGCGATTGAACTCTCAATCATTGGCGTGTGAACCACACACCTTACATCTCGGCTATCACGCCACTAATTACGCAGGAGTTGTTCACAATTGAGTCGAATCTGGAACAAAGTTAAGTTTCTTTGAATGAAGATAGACAAGAAAACGTTATATATTTGCGTCGGTTTTTATTATTTTTTCCCTTTCTCTCGCGTATTTTGACAAAAATAGCATTGAACATTAGCGTCCAAAATCACTTCTGTGAACGAAAATCAACAACATTAGTATCGCTCTTCTGTAGTGGTTTGTTAGCGAAGCTAGTTTCGCATCAGGTG
This sequence comes from Convolutriloba macropyga, assembly GCF_964194025.1. NCBI lineage: Eukaryota > Metazoa > Xenacoelomorpha > Acoela > Convolutidae > Convolutriloba > Convolutriloba macropyga. The sequence goes on from NC_134468.1 coordinate 55,112,124, forward strand.
GTTTCCAGTTATCAGTTATAACCCGCACCTGATTCTTGCGATCACTTAAATGTTTTTTTGCTAGAGGAGGCGTGGTTTAGGGGTAAGATGTCAACGTCGTTGTCTCCCCATTATTCAAATTTCGTTCAAACTCTGCTCTGTATTTCATTTATCAATAGAATTGACTGTCCTTATTTTGTGTCCAGTCCTCATGGCCATTCTACTGTGCACTGGGCAGTATTCTTTATAGAAAAATACGCATATTGCAATGTTCTCAAACAAACCAAAAGATTGTTTATACTGTAAGTTCACGCTGTCATCTTGTTTCCAGCTACAGCTTTTACGATATGCTTTTTTGACCTTTTTTATTCGTGGCGTAGATTTGGGCTTAGATCTGTGCTGCTGGTTTTTCAAAAATTTATGGGAAACTTTTATAACTTCTGTCGAGAGCTTTCGGCAGTCCGAAGAATGAAAAACAGGCGATCTATGCAGGAAAAAAATATTGCTAGGAGTTAAGTAGAAACAGAGCTTTTCTTAATTAGTACAGTTTTGCAAACAGTACATTTAAGACTTCAATCATAAGAGCTCAGAGGATGAAGTGTCACGCGAATGTCCTTTTTCTTGAGTACCACGGTGGAATGCAGCGGAATATTATCGTGGTAGTTGGCGACTCAACTTTGTTGAAAAGGCCGCCGTTTTCGGAGTACAATAGTGAGCACTGGAACTCTGCACGCAGTTTACTTAGTTCCGAGCTGTTTTTGAATAGTTAATAGCCGCGAAGCGATATTGGGGACATCGTGGTTTCTTACAATTCAAAGAATTTGAATTGTATTGGGGAGCTGTTTTTTTTATAGATCTGTTCACACATTTTCATGATTTTTGAAGTCAAATTGGAGTAGTGATTTTGGTCACGCCGAAACGGGAAGCGGAGCTAAAAAGCCAGTAGTTTCACACTCTAAATTTAATAAAAATTCGCTTAACAAAAATTTTAACTGAACAAAAATTCGCTTTCTCGCTAGTGCTTTTTTTTGTTCACATGCGGCAATTTCACTTTGATTTTTTACTGTTTTTTTTCGATTTTTTGGATCGGATTTTTTTTCTAAATGGTTTCCTTAATCCATTCATTGTTCATTCTAGGCCTAGTTTTTTAATTAAACCAAATTTCCCTTTCTCGTTAGTGGTTTTTTATTTACATGCGGCTTTTTGCCATTGATTTTTTGTATTCTTTATTTTTTGATCTGATATTTTGGAAATGGTTTTCCCCACTTCAATCATAGTCCGTTCTAGGTCTAGTTTTTTGTTTCGTCAATGAAAATTCTTTGAATTGTACGTCAGGACTTGTCCTGCTATGTTTTTTTTATTCGTCGTCTCCATCGATGAGTCTTGCGACCATTGACTTTTTCAATTTCAGTGACTTCTACTGCTTTGCAGTTAGAATTTGTGTGCTTGACGTCCATTTTTCTGCTTTTGGTCAATTGCGTGAATTACCTCACTAAAAAATGACTTCTGAACTCTTAATGAACTTTTATTTTTATGAACATTTACGAGTTAAAGATCAATAGTGTGCATCTAAGTAGTGCCAAACTGATATGCCCTAATTGAGTATTAGAGTCTTTTGATTTCTAATATTAATTTTGAAAAGCTCTTTTAGGGCTTTTTTCTTATAGAGCGTATGTGTCTCATAAAATTGACAGTCCGAATCTAACCCAAAAAGTCTAGAGGTCTATTAAAGGACTGGTGGTCAATCTTATTTCTTTAGTTGTTTCAGTTCCATAGAATGCCACAAGCGTCCATCGCGGCTGTTTTCGTGCAATCTGCCGGCTATGTTTTTGGAGGTTGGTATTCTCTACAACTTCTCGAAAAATTTTATTCATAATGAACTAAAATTTTGAAAAAGGCTTTTATTTTTAACGAATAGTCTTGCTGTTGAGCATAATATGCACTGGGTGATTCTAAACGACTTCAAAAATCAACCAATTGTCGACCGCTCAGCATGGTAGAGGTGGTAGTCTCTAACTATACTTAGTGATCTCTAAGTATGCAATTCACCGAATCCGTTTTGAGGAGACATATGTTCATGGTCTCACCACTCCATCGTCCACCGCAATTTAGACACCATTTCTTTATCTTGGGGCAATGAAGAACTGGAACGTAGAGATCCTGGTTTTTGAAATGAACTAATAAGACATTACTCCTAGCATCGGGTTATGAAAGAGAAACCTGGTGATGTAATACAAGATTTTACGCCAGGTACACTCCATGTGTTTTTATACTCTATCTTTTTATAACGTTTAATTGCTCTCGGTCGAAGTTTGAGGCAATTATGGTAAACGTGTTGGTCTTTTTTAATGCAAAATTTTTGCTTGATCATTTTTGCGCTTTTGTTCTAGAACATTCCATAGACTTTTTGAGTGATTTCATGCTTCACTTTTTATTTTTTGAGTGATCTCAATTGCTCTCATTGAATGATGCTCAAGTGCACATTAATGAAAAATTTTGTCATTTGCTCATCGATGTTTCTGCAATATAAGACTCAATTGAGTGCATTGGGAAAAAGTTATGATGGTTATGATATTGAATGCTGTGCTATTTCACTAGAATGATCTTCGAGGTTACTCTCAATCGGCTGCAAATTGTATGACCCCAACCCAGATTTTTCATAATGTAGTGACTGGAGGCCATTTCTCACAAACCTAGCAAACAGCATTTTAAATCCAATTCTGATTTTTGGACTTTGCCATTAGTACAATTCTTTCATGCAGTTTTTACCGCTGCTCTTGTGATCTTTCGGGATTGTTGTACTCAATCACTCATTTATTAAGTAGGGGTTTATATTTCTAGATGGCATAATAAAATGTTTCTGCTGAATGAAATAGTTGTTACTGCTGCTTTTCCAGTCATGCGTAAAATTACCGGAAAGCAGTCTTGGTTGAATTGGAACTATCCAGGTTCAAACTGAATTGCCAAAATGACGTCTCGTTGGAATACAGACTAATTTTCTTGCTAGCACACAGCACAGATGTACATGATTCTTGTTAATTGCTCTCAAACGAAGCAATTATATTAGTCCTGTTGGTCTTTTTTAATGCATTTTTTGCTTGACCGAGTTTTCGTCTGACCCATTTGACTTTTCGGCCTCAAAAACGGGATAAAAAAGTAGCGCCAAGTGGGCATTAAGTTCTCTTAGAGCCTTTCAGCTCACTGGTCTCCAAGTAAGTGATTCACAGAAACTTTTGGAGACTTATACTTCTGGTGTGAAGGGCGGTTCTTAGAAATTGATCGCCTCACCCCACCCAAGCCCCCCCCCCCCATAATCAGTCCCCCGCCCCCAATCCGCAACCCTGCACATCGTTCAGTACTTAAGGCCTCCGTGTAGCCAAAGATCCCCTCCCACCGTTGCCCCCACTGTTGCCCCCGCCCCGCTGCGCTCACCTCACTCCCCCTTCAATTAAGCTAAATCGTATCTAGCTACTGCCGAAGCCAAGTGCTCGCCGGTAGTTTGAGAGCAATTCCTCCGACGGCAGTCAGTTATATTTTTTAATTGCTCTCGAACGAAGCAGTTATTTTAGTCCTGTGGTCTAATGGATTTTAGTTTTCAATTAATTTTCAAAACACGAATTGAATAAACAACGAGAAAAAATGCCAATTGCCCTCAAGTTTTGAATCTCCATCTATCTCGATTAGATTTATGCGATCTTCCATCAAGCTGTTGCTTCTCTTCTTCAAGAACTTGAAAAATGAAGATAGTTGGGTTTTCTATCACATTTATGATTACTTTATTCGTTACTCCGGAAGGGTAATACCCTAAACAGGGTATTATCCTTTGGAAAAGTCTTTATATGGTATATATATATATATATATATATATATATATATATATATATATATATATATATATATATAAATATATATATATATATATATATATATATACATATATATATTTGTTCTATATACGGCTTATATTTGTTGTAAACTTTAATGAGCATGAACTACATTTCCTGTCATAATTACTAGAGTGTATTTACTATACAATTGTATACCCGGAGTTTGTTGAAAAGAAGTATTGTAAAGCTAATATACATATGCTTTTTTATTTGAATATAAAACTTCAGCTAGAAAATATAGCATGCCTCACAGCGACAAAAGAGGGACTAATAAGCTGTGAAATCCATCATCTTTTCTCTTGAGTTGATCAAAACTAAAAGATCTTCTTATTTCCCTTGCACTTTGAAACTGTCGGCCCTTGCATCCCAAATTCCTTGACCGTTTCGTCTCATAGGCCCGACTTGTCCTGAAAGTAGGATAATATTCCTTTTACTATGAAACAGACTATTAGATGGTGACAGGAGCGGCAACAGTTATTTTTCGAAAATTATTGAAAGAATTTGATCAATGTTTGAAAAATTTCTTGAAAAGTTTCACCTTAAAACAGAACTGCAAGAAATAGAATTCTCGATAGATCTTATTGCTTTTGGCAATCCACATGAATTAGAGACGTCAGCAGAAGTTCATTATGTTTTCGTAGACGAACAACTACTTGTTGTCATTTTCCTCGGCCTAACTATTGCAGAAAGAGAAGTGATTGCAACTAGTTCGTTTGATAACCTAAAAGACCTTGTGTCAGCAAGTAATTGGATAAAGAGGGAAGCTCATTTTGATATGACAAAAACAATATTCGATTTTGCTATTCAATTGTCTCCTTTACAACTCCTTTCAAGTGTTGACTTCAATTCTAACAGCACAAATCACAAAGGCAGAAAGTGAACAAGTGATCTTCAGATGAGAGTGGAGTTCAACGGAAAGAGACAAAAGTAGATAAAAGAAGTGAGAAATCAAATTCAAAGACTAAAAAGTACTGAGGTGAACTAAATCTGATAACACCAGTAAGTTAAACCACCGGTGCTATTTACTTCAATTTTCGTCTAGTGCTATTATTGTGCTGCATAGTATTAGTTAGGGACGCCCTGTAATCGTTAGCAATGGCGCACGCGCAAATTACAGTAATGCCATACTCTGGAACAGAAGAGGAGGACTTTGACGGTCTTGAAAACCTTTTCCGAAGATTTGTAGCAGTTTCAGGGATAAACAACACACAACAGCCAAATTTTCTACAACTGCACTTTCGTGATGCAGCTCTAGATTCTTTCAAACCCTAGCACCCGCCACGCGAGCCAATTTAGATGGCTGTTTCACCGCATTAAGAGACCAATTTGCTAATAGAGATTTGCAAGAAATTAGAGTTTTAATGCTCGAAAGTCAACGCTTTGACCCAGAGACGCACGCCTGAAAACTTTCTCGTAAATCTACAAACGAAAGCCTAGAGAGCATACCGTGAGCCAAATCTACCGGCGGTAGCTCCACTGAATTTAGCAGGACTTGGTGCAGCACCTGCTGCTGCTGAACAAACAAGATTTGACAGAGAAACTGCAACAAGAGATTCACGGCTACAAGCTGCTGAAGATTTCAAGAACGAGCAAATCGAAAAGAATATTCATGAAAGCAATTCCTGGCTACGATCAAAAAATCGTGGGACAATCAGACAACACACCAGTTCATGATTTATGCACGACAATTGGCTATAAGAGAAATATGTCGTAAGGAAGACTACCCGGATGATGGCTTCAACGAAGTAAATGAAACAGTTCGTGAAAACTTGGTTAACACTCTTAGCAAAATAACGCGAACGCAACAGCCAATTGAGAAAAGACTACAAGTCTTAACTAGCAAATTGGATAGCCGCCAAACCAATGCTCCAGCCAACCATTTAACAAATTCCAGTCAACTTCTACAAAACCAATCACCTTCTGATCCGCAAAGATTCTCAAAATCCAGACCACAGTACCGGGGCTACCGAGGGTTCAATCGATCGCCATGGCAAAATAGAGGACGATTTAATAACCCGTCAACAAATTTCCGCCCTAGATTTCAACGAAAAATAAGTCGCCCATACGGACAAAACTACTGACGAAACTTAATAACAAGTTTTAGTGCTCGTACACCCAACGAGCCGTACATTCCAGTAACTCAAACTAGCAGCATATTTTGCTATAAATTTGGATACCCAAACCACAGAGCAAGACATTGCACCCGGGGTCCACCACCTCAGAGAGGTACCTCTTTTCCTTTCAATCAACAAAAAAACTACAGCCACTATTTCGCCAAAAACCCAAAGAAAATCAAAATATAATCTCATCATATGATCAACAAAATGTACTTGAACTAATTAATATAAATCCAAAACAAGCCCAAATATTACCTTATGTAAAACTAAAACTTATACCATTAATATCTCGTAGAGCCCTTATAGATACTGGAGCGTGTGCAAACGTCATTTCTGAAAATCAGTGCGCTGAGCTTAAAAAGGAGACCAACGTAAAAATACAGCAATGTGACACAACACCGAAATGGTCCGAAGCCAAACTAGCAAGAGGTCAACTAATGCAAGTAAAACATGAAATTGAGATGAATTTAAAGTGGCACATAAAACATTTAAAGAAAAATTTCTGGTACTTGAAACATCAATTTCAATACTACTTGGAAATTTTTTTTCTCGTAAAGCATGACATTAGCATTCGACCAGCAAAAACATACTGCAAGTCGATGATTTATCAATAACAATTGACGAAATAAAGCACCAAAATGAACCAAGACGAGTCGTCAGGATCAAAAGAATTCCAATCTATGCCTAAAAAAAATTGCAGCAGGTGAACAAATTACGATCGAATGTACCCTTCCAAACAATGCCAACGACCTGGAATTATTCAGTGGAGTAGTTACACCGAATGAAACGTTGGAACAAGAATTGGATATTGCCTTCACTTCTTCACTGAGTGCAGTCGGGAAAGGAAATATCATAATGATCTCAGCACTGAACATTGCCAATCATGATATAGCTATACAACAAAGAACAGAAGTCGGTAATATTTCCTAACATCAGAGCAAGCAGTCCTCACATCATAAATTAATACAAACTGATCCGCAACTAATTGTATTGGCGCGACTCAGGAACCCAGAGGCAACAATTGCAGAAATTAACCAATTAATTGAAGATGAGACAAGAAGAGGAAAAATACTATCAACTAGACCACCCCAGAATACCACAAACTATGGTTTTAAAATTTCCAAAACTTGTGAAGATCTGGTAACACTTCCACCACTGCAGACACGAATTTACGACGAAATACTAAAATTTCAACAAATGGACAGAATTGACCCTCTCAATAACCAAACCGATAAAGAAAAGTTTCCATGGTAAGACTCAGTTCTACAAGCGGAAAAACGGGAATTAGTAGCGGAGCTGTTATTGGAATTACACATTTTTACAATGTTGGCTACAATACAGAACTGAAAATAAAGTTAAATCTCGAGTATGACCTGCCTCTATACGCACGAAGCCCTGCAACTCCTATTCACTTAAGGGATGAGCTTTATGTGGAACTTGCCCTAATGGACTATTACGGAATAAATACAACATTATCTCAGTCACGTTACAGTAGTCCTTTATTCGCTCATCGAAAGGAATCTGGCAAACTTAGAAAGTTATTAGACCTTAGACGAATCAACAATCTTCCAAAAAACGACTACAGAGACTCTAATATTCCTATCTCAAATATGACAGATGCCACGAATCATTTCGCAGGAAGAACTTTGTTTACTAAAATTGGCTGCTCGCAAGCATATCACTGTGTTCAGATGGCCGATGACGTGCAGTTGCTTGCATTCAGCTTTGCGTCACGAACCTACGCTTATAATTGTCTAGTTCAAGGACTTAGCAAGTCCGTGACAGAGTTCAGCTCTTTTATTCGCCACTACCTGGACTCATGTCTAGCAGCCAACCTCTGTACGCAATTTATGGACGACATAGGCTGTGCAGTAAAAACATTTGACAAACTGATACCGACACTGCTACAGATATTCACATGCATTCGGAAATCAGGCCTCCGACGTTCACCAGCTTAATGCCCAATCACCAGACAACGCATGCTGTTTCTTGGAAGAGTAATAACACCAAAAGGAATTTCACCCGAGAAAGAGAAACTACACTAATTCCTCAAAACAAGTTAGAATGCCTCAAACATTAAAAGAAATAAGACGACTACTCGGATTTGCGCTTTTTTTCAGAAATTTCATTCTAATTCTTGGCATGACTTTACTTCCTTTTTACAAGTTATTAAAGAAGGACACCAAAATCGAACCAACAAAACAACGCTATGATAGTTTGGAAAAATTGAAGGCAGATCTGTTGTCAGCAACTGAAACAACTTTACGACTACCAAAACGCGGATTGAAGTATCTCTTACTATGTGATGCAAGTACATACGGTGCAGGATTCGTCCTTATGGTCGAAGACTCTTGATAATAGCGATAAAAGTGAAAATGTCTACGCTCCAGTTTCTTTTGATCATACTTATTCAACAAAAGCCAACTTAAATTTTCCACCTATTACAAAGGATTCTTGGGACTTAACTACGCACTAGAAAACTTTGCTCATTTTTATGGTGTTCGCATCACCCAGTGCTAATTTTAACCGATCATAAAAGTTGGAGCAGTTTTTCCAATCTAAAGTAACTCCGCCAACACTGTGGAATTATCTGGACAGAGTATTATCTTTCAACCTTGTGATTGCCCACATCCCTGGGAAGGCAAACTATGCTGCCGATTTCCTCTCCCAAATTCAAACTGACAAAAACGCTTGCCTCACACTTGAAATAATTGACAGTATACCTATTAAAGAGATATAACAACAACTAATGCTGAATTGACCCCCGGACTTGTCGAACAGCTACAAAAGATAGGCATGAACGACGAGTATTTACAATAAAAACCAATTAGAAAACCGAATAAATGAACTTTACAGCCTAACGATCCCAAAGATAAACGCAATTTCTTTTCCAAATCCGGACGACATGAAAATATTCCCACTAAACAACACCTAATTTGTCTCAAAGAGGAGCAGAACAAAGATGACGACATCCGACATTCCATACAGTGGAAAAAAGGACTAGCGCCAGCGAACATGAGATATGCTTCAAAAAACCTGAAAATGTTTTTGAAACATTTGAACCGCTTAGTTATTGAAGATGAAATTCTATATCGACTGTTCTGCAATGACGCCGGTAAAATAGAATTTAAACAATATTGCCTGAATTTCAAGACGCTTTTATTTCCCAGGTTTTATAGAACATTTAATTGATTTCATCAAAAATTGTTTGACTTGTCTCCAGCTAAGGAAACTGCCATCTAATTAAATAAAACCATCCCTACACCAGATGTCCTCACTTAAGTTTTTCCCAGGAGATATATGTTACAAATTGACCTAGTTGGAACATTAAACTCGCCTGTATATAAGTTTGTTCTTAGCGGTATTGACGTCTTCACAAAATACCTCTTTGCAAAACCCCTGACTAACGGCAGCGGAGACACCGTTGCAAAAGTTAGTGAGAATCTTCTTCAATCATAGTTATCTTCCAACAACAATTGTCACAGGTCAACCTTTGTTTCGGATTTGATGAACGATTCAGCCAAAATTTTAGAAGTGAAGCTTAAATATGCTACCTTGAAGCATCCTAGGGACAATCGAGAGATCACACGGACCTTTCAAGCGTATAATACGGCTGAATACAAACGAGCAATTGACAAATTGGCATAAATATGTGCCACTAGCCACATTTATCCACAACAAATCCTATTATACTTCTATCGGATGTTGTCCATCAACATTTTTCCATGGCCGCGACCCGACTAAAACTATCGACTTGAGATTGAAACGAGCTAATAGGGACGTAATTGGTATTAGTTCAGACTATGTAACAGAGCTACAAGACGCGATGCAATCAAAATTTGGAGAAAATAAAATCAGCTTTCTGGATTCATATAATCGCTATCCAAATTATTATGACGAAAAGGCATTAGCACAACCATTAGACGAACACTCCTACTGCTTGCTACCGAATCCGAAGCCAACTACACAAGCGAATCAATTGGGAAGGCTCTACAGACATGGTTACCACTTTACCGCGTAGAAAAGGCACTGACAAATTCTAATTTTATTGTCCGCAAAATTGAAACAAACTACACACAATGTGTCCACAGGATTTGACTACGACCAGTGAAGAAACCAGAAGCTGTTGAAGGTCTTGAGATAGTCGATCCATTGAAATTTGTTCCCGATCCATCAAGAAAACATGGCAAAAGTGAGCCCGAGTTATTTGATGACTGTGCCATATCTAATGGAAAGCGAGATAACTGAACAAGAACCGCAAGTTACGCCACCGTCACCTGCCGAAGTTGGTCCATCACTCATCTTCCGACCTCCAGCAAGCGTGCCACTGGTACCACCAGCACCAGTACCACAAGCTTCAATCGCAAGAGTTTTGCCAAACCCACCTCCAGTAATCCCTAGAATCAACCACAAGATTGGAGACTAAGGGCACCACAAATGGAAAACGTTTGCGAGGAACAGCCACAGGACACCTCACGCACCTTTGAAGACCAAAATGAGACCCCCATACCAGAAATATACGACAACGAACCACTAGAAACAAACTTTCCAGTTGGACCAGTAATAAGATCAAAAACCAGAAAAACGTATCGGTGAAAGAAAACAAATACGACAACATACCCATTGCAACGATCATGCCGTACAGTTTACGCCGTCACCTGGTAAATGTATAGCACCTTCCTTAACCAAAAATTTGCCTACTATACTTTCTACATCTGAAAAACGAAAAAAAGTCTAAAGTTTAAAGTCTTATAGAGAAAAACAAGAAAGACAAGGCCACTCAGTGGAAACAAAGAAAGACCAAGTTCGAGAAAGTATTCAAAAGTATCAGACAGGATTCACAGCAACCAAGTACATCTAACAGCACAAAAAGAAACCAGAACACAAAAATCAATTCATTCATGCCACCATCACTAGCACAATATTTCAAGTTTTCTGGCAACCCTTTCCATGCACCTTACTCATATGCATATGCTCATCTAACGACCTCATTAAAACCACATGCAGGCTAAAGGTGATGCCTATTGGTACTCTGAAGCCAGTAAAACGGCCCAATTGTGGTAAACTTTCCCGATTGCGTCAATCCTTTCCCATTTTGACCATAATAACAATCACTAGAAATTGAATCACCGATCATCCCAGTTATTACGCACTTTCCTAGGCGCTGCATGATTTGAAAAATATGCTTTGTGAGTATCAAATAACAGACATAATCATTCCAACGCTAGACAATAACGAAAATGAGTTAAACCCTAGCTCTGTTTCACGCTTAATTGCAAGTGTCTTTTCGGACCTACCCATCAACGTATCTTATCAAGACAACCACTAAATGTAGCCCAACAGTCCTGGTACTGACAAGAATCAATTTAAAATCCAAAAGAACCTCAATTTTCACAGTTTATTACGAAATTCTGAGGAAAAAGTTGTAAAACACCCAAAAAAATTCGATGTAAAAAAAATTCTTACCAAAAAAATTCGATGTAAAAACATTGATGATGGCCCTCAAACGCGGATAATGGCTTTCATTGTGCCCACCACTGCTCGGTAGGGGGTTTATTTAGCCTCCTGATACCATAATATCCGTTTAGTTTAGAGAAAACCTCAAAAAACTGTCAAATTTAGGGCCAAAATCGGTCCACCAGTACTACCCCAAAAATGACAACTTTTCGCCCCCCCCAGACAACCTTCGACCGAAGCATTTTCATGGAGCATTGCCATAAACTATTCTAGTGATCTACCAAATGATTTTTGCTAATTCGCTATAGTTTTTGAAAAATCACCATCCAAAGTTTCGGAAATTGGACTAAAAAGAAATTTTTGACGAATTTGCTCCCCCCAACAAAATCTTCAATAATAAAAGTCCACAAAGTTACTACCCTACAATCAAGTTAAATGTATAGGCAAAAATAAAGGAGCGTCTTGGGAGGTTCAGAATGCACCAGTTTGTAGAAAACAAAAAGTATTGGCCAAAAATTTAAACGCCAAAAAATCAAATTTGATAGTCAAAAATCTCGAATTCAAGGAAAAAATAGAAAATGTCTCCAAAGTAGGGCCCTGCTAATTGATCATATCTTTTGATTGGTACCACTCATTGGACCTGAAGTGCCCTAAACGAAAAGGTGGAACGCAAAGAAAATTGTGATCAAAAATTTGAAAATTGTCAAAATTGAGTTTTTACTCTTACGAGTAGTTCTACCCCTCCATATAAGTACTTATTTTATTGACTTGAATCGCCCTTAATATTACTTGAGTAGATATAGGTACTACTATAAATGATCCAAACATTACATAACGCACACAATTATCAAAAATGCATGCATATTTTTACACGTGCCAATTATGAAAAATGGACTAAATCACTTACTTTTATATTAATGAAATGGGCCCTGGCTCTTCTTCGCCCTCCTCTGCCAACGTCTTGGCTAGACTACGCTCTGTTTTCTCTAAAAGTCAACCACATTTATGCCTAACATGCATAATTGCAGGAAAACATCAGCTAATCTATAACAAAAATTGATTGATTTTGACTAATCTTATTTTCTTCTCGCCAATTTCCGCTCTTTGCTCAGCCTCACGTTGGGGAGGTTGTCAAACTTCCTTTGTTTTCTCCCCCTGCCAGCAGAATTCACAACCGCACTCACAACCTCCTTCATCGCTTCCCTTCTCAGCATATCGCCCGCATCCCCACCCACCTTTTCTACAGCCTTCGATTGTCTTCGTGGAGACAAGTCCCCTACTAGAGCCACCACCTCCCAAAATCAAAGTACGTTTTGACCACCCGCAATGTCCCCTCGTCTCCTCCCTGCGCACCCTCCCGACCTGCTACCACTGATGGCCCTTTTAGTGTCAAAACCGAGTGCGCCCACAAACTCGGCTGAATTATTAAGTCCCCCAGTCAAAATACAGCCAAAGAAACTCTCCTCCAACCCCTTCGGCGGGCCCCCTCGCACCATGTCCCTAAGTTTCTTTGCTGACTTCACCGACCGAATTAAACACCGCCCGCCCTACACGATTTTGCAAAAATAAATACCTTCTTCCCAAAACCTAATGCCGCCACAGATTCGTCCCCCGCTGTTTTAACATCCCTGTTTTAACACCCCTGTTTTAACACCCCTCCGTAAACCAACGTCCCAACCCGTAAATCCCTGCAACCGCCGATACCTCCAAATCCCCCGGCCCACTAATATCTACCAAAAGCCGACACCCAAAGTTCCAAGCAACCTGCCCCTAAAAATTCACCGTCCGAATACTCCAACCGATTTAGATGACCCATCTCCAACCCATTCCTTGTATACCTCAATTACGCCTCCATCCCCTCCAAATACCTACATTGCTTTAACCTCGCTATAAACCCTTCATTAAACCTAAACACATCCTGCCCCTCCACCAAAACCGGCACCCTGAAATAATCCCCATCTAAAAATTCCCCCTGACCTCCTTCCCTTAGCCCCTCCAACAAACTCGCCCACGTACTTTTCCCAATCCCTGACACCTGCACCATCCTCTTGCCCTCCAAGCCTCTTCCGCATCGAACTCCTTCACAAACTCGTTCATAATTCATTCTGAAATTGAAGGCACAACTCACTACTCATATCAGAAAACATTAATATCAATCTCCCATGCAAATTTTTATGCTAACATCCCGAAAATTAGATTAAAACAAACATGTTAGTAAAGTATTAACTCAAACAAGTTCTGCGCTAAACAAACAGGTCATCAATAAAACAAACCACATGTAACTAAAACTAAACTAAAACAACTAAAACTAACAACAACAACATCTACAAGTAACAAAAACAAAGCTCAAAATTCATTCATCTCAATCAGTACAACGCTTCCATCTTCTTATTCTCTATCTTCTTCTCTCATTTCCTTCCTTGACCAACGACAAAACAAGTAGTAACTCACAAAGGCACGCAGTACACAAATACAAATCAAAACAATGCTCCTATAAACAAAGTTGTCAATCAGAAAACCATCATCTCCGTCATCTCTTCCCACATCAGCATTACAATCTACTTCTCTCCACATAACTCACATTCTCACCATACCAGGTCACAATCTTCAGGAAAACTCGTGCAACACAGTTCATTTCTGAAAACAAATAAACACATTGAAAACACGTTTAGACTTAGATGACACCAATGCAGCTCTTTCATTCTGCAAATATCATCGGGAACAACTACTGAACAAGGTTCAATAAAACTATAAAGGCTTGCCAAAAACGGTATTAAAGTTAAATTTGCAAAACCAATAAGAAAAGTACAAAACGCAATTTGAATATTAAACGTCCGGCCAACAAGCGAGCACAAATAACAACAAACACCAGACAATCACTTGCACCATTAACTGAATTACTAGAGAGTCCACCAAACATTCTTTTATGTTCAATTTCAAAATGCTAACAGTAAACGTTCTTATACTTTTCATATTAATTTCGGATACATCTTGTTAGTTCGAACAAAATTTTAAAGAATATTTATCAAAGAGATCACTCTTCCACGAAAATGCAAAAATACTGTTAGCAGAAAAATTCGTGAATGTCGAGTTTTTGATTCCATTCCCTCCTACAACTTCACTGCGAAAGAAGCAATCGAAAAAATTTGCAACTTTCGAACATGTGGAAAACACCATCAGTTTTCTGTCCACTTGATTTCTCCTCACATTTCAATAAATCAACGGAACAATTCAATGTAAACTGGCTAATTGACCTAATTGACAAAATTCAAAGTGAAACACATGAAGCAGAACACAATGTCAAAAAATTTTGAGCGACATCGCAGCTTTTGTCAGAAAATTAAGATAATTCAAACCGGGACCGTCGGGGAGCACCGGTTGTAGCAGCAGCTGCACTTGCCGGAATAGGCTTCTTCGGCAGCGGAATAGCAATGGGTGGATCAGAATGCGTTCTATCTGGTATATTTGGCCTCTGCCAGGAAAACGGTCGAAAAAACGCCGAGAATATTGACCGCCAAGGCGAAAACGCTTCACTCCTAACAGACTGCATTCCAGACGTCGAGAACGATTCGAACGAAAAGTTCTTCATGATTTCAACGAACTCGTTGAATTCTCAAAAATCCAGAAGACAATGCAAGAAACACTAAAGAAGAATTGGGAAACCATTGAAGAACAGTTTGAAGTCTTCCAGCATAATTTCCATGTTCTTCGTGACTGTAATCAAGTGCTTTTCTCCAACCAGCAATTAAATTTTAACTTTGACACGATCGCTTCCTTTTTATCTGTGCTCTATGCAGATATAAAAAGTTATCGATCCGCACTTTATGCTTACAAAATAAATATCTTAAATTCAATTTTAATTCTGTTTGACCAAAGACTTCTCATGTCCTTAGTGCCTCGAGAAGCGGTTGTTGCTATTCTAAACTCTGTATACGTTAGACAGAAGATGGCATCAAACCGCCTGACTTTGGCAATACCGATGCAAGATCGCCTTTCCTATTATGACTCCAAACTGATTCGAGAAGTGTCAACAATTGATCAAGGAGTCTTACTAACTTTAGCAATCCCGTTAGCGTCAAGTCAGGCAGCCTTCAACGTCACATTTAATACCAATGCAACAAAAAGTTCAAGAAGAAGCACTCCAATGGCTCCAGGAGGCAAATACCGTGTATCGGAAGACTCGATGGAGACAACAGTCATGACAACAGCAATTCGAAAACTCTTTGGTATCCTCCCGGTATCGTATTTGCCACCAGACAATGGAATAGAATTTTGCACAGTCTTCTTGTGCGGCACTCTATTTTTCATTCTGCTATAACGGCTTTAACAGTCTGTGAAACACAGAAAGTACTTCTACCATCACCAGAGAAAGCAACAAATCTTGGTTACGGTATATGGCTCCCCACCTCAGCGTCACCGGTATTTACACTACGCGAACAGTGTTGACAATGCTAATGTGCCGCATATTAAGGAGTGCCCTGGATGCACAGTATGCCTGATCACTCTAGAATGTGGAGCCCAATTGATATCAAAGTTTATCAAAATTCGACTTGATCTCCAAAGTTGTAATAAAATTCCAGCAAAACGAATTGGAGGTGGGTTATCTGACTCTCTTGAGCATTGGTGCTGTGTACGAACTAAACGACCTCCCATACTTTGAAACAAAACCGGAGGCCAACATTCAAATGATCAGAGAAGTCAAGCAGAAACCACAACACGGAGTAACCGTTATTGACAACAGTAAACTACAAGCCATAGCAAAGCCGATAGCACACAAAATGACATTGCTAAAACCCAACCTAGTCTCCAAACTTGAGACCTATGTACCTATTAAACTGTCATTAATTCTAACAGTAATAGTTTTCATTGGAAACCTACTTCTACATGCATCGGCTACTTTCCTCTACCATCGATTTGCGATACTCCGCAAATTCACCTGAATTTTACAACTTCAACGCGCCATTGATGAAAAACTCAGCCAACCAGTCCAAGGTCACGATCGGCGTCCAAAATGAACCTCAGCAACCTGGTAACAGCTTTAGTAGCACTCGGAGCACAAATGCTTGGATCAAGCAGCTCAGTATCCCTGAAAAGTGTGCCAGGACCAACTGAAAACTTTGAAATGCCAACGAAATGCACCTCTTACACGACGTTACCGCTAAAGCAGACGAATCGCCGGGTTAACTAACTATTGTACTGTAAATAATATATTTAAACATATTGGTCTATTTTATCATCCATTGTTTTATCTCAAAAAAACTTTTGGCGAACATTCTGTGGCTAACTTTGTTTTCATATTTGTTGCTCATTCTGTGTAGAATTTCTTAAACAGAATTTTCAAAAAAGTAGCGTAGTGTAATATCCTAAACAGGGTATTGTCCTGTGGAAAAGGGTTTATGGTGTTTATATATATGTTCTTCTATATATTGCTTATATTTGTTGTAAACTTTACTAATTATAAGCTACATTTCCTGTCCTAACTACTAGTGTATTTACTATACAAATGTATACCCGGAGTTTGTTGAAAAGAAGTATTGTATAGCTAATATACATATGCTTTGTTTATTTGAATATAAAACATCAGCTAGAAAATATAATATGCCTCAGAGGGACAAAAGACGGACTAATAACAAGCTGTGAAAACCATCATCTTTTCTCTTGAGTTGAGTAAAACTAAAAGATCTTCTTTTTTGCCTTGCACTTTGAATCTGTCGGCCCTAGCATCCCGAATTACTTGACCGCTCCCGTCTCATAAGCCTCACTTGTCCTGAAAGTAGGATAATATTCCTTTTACTATGAAACAGGCTATTAGCGGAAGTTCGCACGCTTCGAATAAATTAATTTCTACCGGCTACGTTTTTTTTCTTCGTCTGACTGACTACTTGTATGCTAGAGCACGCAAGTCTCGCTGCTGTTTCGGCAATCTGCCGTCTAAATTTGTTCATCTGGCTCATGTTTTCGAGGTTTTCAGTCAGATATAACGGCTGGTAAAAGTTCTAAAGAAAGCTATAGAAGAACTTTTCACTGGAGGTTTTACGTGGTAATAAATTATTGCTAAATTAATGCTAGTTACCAATTTTCCAAATTTCAATTTTCCGATATAATTTTGTTGTGAGCAGCAAAATTGAAATCTCTTGACACTGATCTCAGACTTTCTCTCTTGCCTGTGGTTTGACGATGAAATTTTTAGGCTTGCCAGAATACAATAGGATCTACCTTATTTTTGACGATGGTAATGTTTTGCGCGCGTTATTGCGGGCGTAAGATTTTGGAAGCCATTGCCACTATTGTTTGTACTGCTTGCTGGTTTATGTGTATCAAATTCTTCTGTTAGTCGAAATGGCTTCAGTTGCTCTCCATTGTTTTGAGTGCGATGTTTCATTACTAGAGCAACTATTCAGAGTTCAGTTGGAACATTAGTTGTGATGATTAGTTATCAATAACTGTTATTACTATTATTATTGTCTGTAACTTACGTTGTACGTAGATGAATATGATGATGATATGATGACGAGCCTATCCTCCAAATGAGATAAACTGCGCTTCTGTTTATACTTAACTTTATTCCGAAACAATACAAACTTTTCTATGAAAAGCACTCTTTTAGTCTCAGGCTTTCTTTTCACAAACACGAAGTGAAAATACACCCCCCTCCCCGTTATTGTTTTTGACGCCCTTAAACCTTGAGAAAGTAGTACTATATAATCTTCGGGTCTTCCCATTAACGCCCCCCCCCCCAAGCTATTGGTCATATAACGTATAGCCAACCCCCCGTCATCGTAAGCATACCATAATTGGGGGCTGTAATGGGAATAACCGTAATCGCAATCGCTTCCTGGTCGTATCAGTTTTATATCTTTTGGCACAATCAGTATTTTTAAAAAAATACGTTTCTCATTATACTAAGTTGGGGAGGGAGGAGGGGGGGGGGGGGGGGCAATAATGGGAAGAGCCCTGTTATGAGTCCCCCATTTGGCCTGCCTGCCTCTGTTTAAGTTTCTATTCTGCCCCCCCCCCCCCCACCAACCACGCCGCAAACTTAATAAGCCATATAATCCCCCGTGTAAAAGGGAAATGGTTAAATTGTCTGACACCTCCCCCGTTGCCTAAATAGCCATATGGTAACAGCGAACGTTTTGGGCTTAAATCTTGAGTTTGAACTAATTAGTTTTCTTGGGGAATTGTTTACATTTTTGGACCTCTGCAATTTGATAAATTATGCATGCTTCTCTGAGTCGGAAATGAGCTTATAATGGCGGCATAATTCCAATGTGACATTTGTGATTCGTCATTTTTGAGGCAAGTCACTTCACTTCCTATAACTACCTGTCTCCTCCTTAATCAGTTCCTCCAACAGATATTTTAAAAAATAAATTGCTTTTAATATCCTTCTGTTAACATTTTTGTACCCCCTTTTGGCCCTTCATTCAATTACCTTTAAGTGACATAAGAACAACTTTTAATTGCCAAATAAAAAATAAGTTTGAACTCGAACAGTTTTTGTTGCTTTAACCATTAACCAAAATCACGCTATATTGGAAACCAAACCAAAGTAGAAGACGTGTCAAACTGAAGAGTGAGGGTGACTTGAATTGAAGCGAGCTGCAGCTGAAGAGATGAAGCCGGAAGAGATGACAGCAGTGCAGGAGAGGAGGTTCCGCAAGAGTGTGGACTACTTCCGGAAGAACAGAGAGATCTACGTGAGGAGGATCAAGAAGATACTGGAGGAGTACAAGAATGCATTGGCAGCCGAGAAGGCGGCAGACGAGGACAGCGATGTATTGGTTAGAGTTCACTTACCTACGTTTTCACAACTCAGCCTGGGTCTTAAATGCGCAAATGCTTAATTAGCACAATAACGTCAGGCCTTTCCCATTATATACTCACCATCAAGTTTATTGGGCTGAGAACGTATCCCCTTGTCATTCCGACCCCTCTTTTGGGGGGGGGGGGGGGAGGGGAGGAACTATATACTCAAATGGGGTTTTGAATCTATTCTGTTCCCTCCAGTGTTTATGACCCCCAGTTACAAATTATATGTTGTTATATAGCACGTTACTATGTAAGAAAATAGCACGTGCGCCTGGGGGTCATAAAAAATTTATGCTTACTAAGCGGGAGGGGGGGGGGCAACAGAATAGATCCGGGGTGTTTTTTGTTCAGTCAATTTTGACCGATCGATATATTCATCGGAGAGAGTTGTGAGTGGTATTATTAAAAAGCCCGTCCAGTGTAGAATATGGAATTGAACAGATTTTTTTTGAGTTTTCTAGAGCGACTTATCGTGGTTTAAATTTGTGTGAATTTGCGTTATTTTTATTCACATTTTTTCACCGGAATTTTTGCCTAAAACTTTGTCAATTTTGCAAAAAATATGTAAAAAATGTTAACAATAGTGTAATATACATAATGTTGATTTATTTTTTCAAGACAATAAGTATTGTTGGCTATTTGATTGCATTTTTTGGCTAAATATTTCAAAATTCAGCCTTTCATCAAAAATTGCCAGAAATAGGCTTCTTTAGTCCACTTTGATTAAATTTGCCGGAAGTGCACACCTAAAAACAAATAACACAATCTTTGTAAACTGCAAAAGGAGCTAGTCCTACTTCCACTTCCATTGAGATCAGTCTGGAATTAAAATTTGCTGTTTTTGCTAACTTTTCCCTATGATTATCAAAAAGGCAGCTTTTACTTTTGAACTTTTAACTAACAAATTATCTATATCTATAACATTCGAAACAATTGAGTGTTCGTAATGGACGAACAGCATTAGCCAGGCTTGTATTGGTCCAATCTTGCACTGTTACAATCCAAAAATAATTCGGATTGTAATCAGTCGGTCTTTTTTAAAAAAAAATTCTATCTTAATGTTTAATTAAAGAACAGAACGGAACAATCAAATCAAAGCTCATTGCTTTTTTGGTTTCTTTACTCGAAAGAGTCTGGTCATTTTGACTTTTAAAAATGTTTAAAAATGAACAATGGCTTATTGAACTTTGTGCCACTATTTTTCTCTTAAATTGGTTAACTTGTAGCTTAGTGTCAGCAAAGAAAGAATGCTTTTTCTTCCTCTTATTCCCAATGAATTCAAATCTAATCTGTTTTGCGGTTTTACGCATTAAGTTATGGTTTTCTGGCTTTGATACTACTAGATTTCATCTTTATTTTTAGGCATTGACCCATTTTTCGTGGTTTTCTCGGTTTGTCACATCACATTTTTGACAGCTCACATATTTCATTAATGGCTTTCAAAATAAGGCACATTTGAACATAGAAGTCTGTAAAGGCATAGATTATGGTTTTATTGGCTTCGACACTCCCTTCTCGAAGAATTTAATTATTTTTCATTTGTCTTAAACTGTCTTCTTTACTTTCTTTTTAGTCGTATGAAATTTACTCGATAATGACAGGTCTCGTTGGCGTTTTCTGGAGGAATAAAAGAGCCTAGATTCTGATTTTAGTAGATAGCTGATGACTTTCATGACTTTGAAAACAATTGTTTTCAAAAAATAAAACGATTTTGAACTTCGCATTTTTGTTCTTTTTCGTCTATTTGTTACATAGTCTCGTTAATTACCGGTCACATATGTTAATATTCTTTTTGAGGGAAGGTTTAAGTGTACAAAGTTTTCTGTTTTTATTGAATTTGTTAGGAATTTACTGGCTTCGACATGGGTTTTTCGCAAAAAAAGTATGCTTATTTTTGATTTTGTCCTAATTTGACGGTCTTTTTGTTGACAAGACATATTCTGAAGAATTACAGGTCTCAAGTGCTTCCATCGGTGAAATAAACGATCCTATTTAACTATTTAATTTTGTAGCTAATGGCTTTCATGACTTCGAAAATATTTGTTTTCGAAAATACAAAAGTATTACCTAATTTAGCCCATTTTCTTTTTTTGTCTTGTTACCTATTCTCATTAATGAGAGGTCGCTTACCACATTATTGACGTTTGAGGAAGGCTCAGTGGAACATATTTTGAGGGGCAAAATATGGCTTTAGGGCTTCGACAGCGTCTTCTTGCAAGTTTTAACTGAATTTTTGGTTTGTTGCCTCTATTGGTTGTTCTTTTCGTAACCGCATAAAGAAATTGAATAACCACAAGCCTTAATGCCTTTCTATAGATGCGTATGTGACGGTAAACATGTGGAATGTTTTCAATTGCTATTTAATGGGTTTCCTTACTTGGAAATCATTGTCTTTTAAAATATAAGCCAATTTTTTTTGCTTTGCTGTTTTTTTTTGTTCTTTTTTGTCTAATTGTTACCGAGCTTTATTATGGAGTGGTCCCATAACTTTTCTAATGAATTACCAGTTGTTTTGTTCAGTTTAAGTTTTATCTGACGCTATTTTGGATGTAATTAATGTTTGTTGTTTTTGTTGTTTGATTTTGTTGTTCGTCTTGACTTGCTTTCCTAATAATGGCTGATCTCATCAATCTAATACGGCATTTTTTGCTACAATGAGTTATTTGCGTTGGAGGCGATCTTTTTGTTCATACGCATTTTTTTTTAAAAAATGGTTGATTTTTTGGGGTTTTCTATCTGTTCTTCATTTGGTAGACATTTATGCCAAAAATGTGAATTAGCGGGGTCGGAACTTTATGTGCGAACGCACATAACCGATCCTCCTCCTTGTTACCCTAAATATACACCACCATAGTGGGGGATTGAATATCGGGGGTGGGGGCATTTACGTATGTGTATCACAATAGACAGCAATATTTTGTCGGCTCTAGAGTAGGAAACAGACGGCACATTACCATAAAGGAGGTATAATTAAGGTTTAATGGAAAAGAACAGATTTTTGCCGCTAGCCAAATTTGCAAAAATCTCAAATTTTTAACTGATTTTTATCGCTGATGCATTATTCGTCATAATTACAGAGCATTTTGTGTAAGATATTCCGGATCTTTTCCGTGTGTGACCACTACGGTATCAATAATATAAGAGAGAGTAGATTAATGTTTTGGGGGTCTGAAATGGAAAAGAGACCGTTTTTTAACGTTTTTGAGAAAAATCGCCAGTTTTCGACGAACATAATTTCCCAACTTCAATGATCAAAGGACTTGTGATTACAATGGAGGAAACCTAATTATTTCCTAGACAGGGATGCCTCAAAACTGCCTCAAAATGTATTCAAATTCTCTTTTTAAGCCTTTTCTATTATAGTCCCCCCACCAGAATTGTGGTCATATAACGTAAATCCCCCCAATATAACATAACAGGGCTGTAATGAAAAAGCCTCCTATATTGAATCAATTGAGATCAGATCTTTACACTTATAGCCCCCAAATGTCTTTCCACTTATTACAAAGGTGGCGAGGCTATAACGGGAAAGACTCGTAAGTTCAAATATGTTATCAGTTAAAAAACAAAGTTGCAACATAATTAAAAAAACGGATTTTTTCCGTTTGTGCCCCCCCAGTACGTTATGCTCCCCCAGTTACAGAGCACGTGTCATTACATAGTAAATCATTATTAATAGCCGCCCTCATCTTCTCAGCCGGCTATTATTGCGCTCGTATTTTTTTTTCCTTCGTCAAACTTTTTTCGCTTTACCATTTTGCCGCTTTTTCGACATTTTGCGTGAAATCTTTTTGACTTCTCTAGGCTAGTTTCTCTCTTCTCTCATTCTGCTAAAAGTGAATTTGAACATCAGATGCTAAGCAAAGCAATTCAAAATGAACAGAGTCGGTATAAAAAATTCAAGTCAGAAATAGAAACGGGATAAACCCATAAAGCCCAATTTTAGATGCCCGTTATTTGAACGTCGTTCCTATAGGTCTTAGTTACCACCTCTAATGCTTATTGGTGTTGATAGTAGCCCCTGTAGCCTCTCTCTAAGAAACAGAAGTATGTTCAACTACGAAATGCCATCAAAATAAAGCGGACTTAAAAAATATTTTTGTACAAAAATCTTTTTTTTTCAATATATTCTATTCGTTCAATCCCAATCATGCTTATTGGAATCAACGGCGGCTATTTTCCGGCAATCTGCCGGGTATGTTGTAAAAATATTGCACGTGCATCTGGGGGTTGCAAATAATATGCACCTACTAAGCTGGGGGGCACAAACAGAAAAGATCCAAAAAAACTATTTTTAAAAGTCTAGAAAGTCATAAATTTGATTGTACACTATATCGACCCATATCCGTCTCTCCAGTGTTGGCAAAAGTTTTGGAGTGAATTCTCTTGACTGAAACGATTGAATTAATTCATAAGTATCAAATGATTAATAGCCGCGTCAGCAATTCCAGGCGGCTATTATTGCGCTCCTAATTTTTGTTCTACAATTCAAAGAGTTTGAATTGTATTGGGGCGCTGTCTTTTTACGACTCGAAGAGGAGTATTAGAGAAGTCCTTTTTCTTAATGAATTTTATTGGAGTGAATTTTGAAGCAGGAAATGAAATACGTGAAAATATTTGGAGTGATTTTGTTGCTGAACAAAATGAAAGAGTGGAGCGAAAAGAAAGTGTTTTTTTGTTCATATCACTCTTTTCTAGAGTGAGAAATTGGGGAGTGAAAAAAATTCTGAAAGCGAGCAAATTTTTTTAATTCACGTGCGACATTTTAAAGCAGTTTTTGGGCAAGAGGTTTGGTTATTCTTTTGTTTTAATTTTGGGCTGGTTTTGGCAGTGGTTTGAAGGCTTCTGGAAATTCATATGAAGTTTATGCTAATTCCGAGGTTTTTCATGTATTTTGCTGATTTTTAGGCTAATTTTTGCGATTTTTGACTATTGATTTTTTAACTGCCTCAAATGGGTTTTGAAAAGACCCCTATTAATTGAGCAATTTTTAGATAACTAGTGATTACAGTTTTGTGGACATAAAGCATTTTTCCACTTATTACAAAGGTGGCGAGGCTATAACGGGAAAGACTCGTAAGTTCAAATATGTTATCAGTTAAAAAACAAAATTGCAACATAATTAAAAAACGGATTTTTTCCGTTTGTGCCCCCCCCAGTACGTTATGCTCCCCCCAGTTACAGAGCACGTGTCATTACATAGTAAATCATTATTAATAGCCGCCCTCATCTTCTCAGCCGGCTATTATTGCGCTCGTATTTTTTTTTACTTCGTCAAACTTTTTTCGCTTTACCATTTTGCCGCTTTTTCGACATTTTGCGTGAAATCTTTTTGACTTCTCTAGGCTAGTTTCTCTCTTCTCTCATTCTGCTAAAAGTGAATTTGAACATCAGATGCTAAGCAAAGCAATTCAAAATGAACAGAATCGGTATAAAAAATTCAAGTCAGAAATAGAAACGGGATAAACCCATAAAGCCCAATTTTAGATGCCCGTTATTTGAACGTCGTTCCTATAGGTCTTAGTTACCACCTCTAATGCTTATTGGTGTTGATAGTAGCCCCTGTAGCCTCTCTCTAAGAAACAGAAGTATGTTCAACTACGAAATGCCATCAAAATAAAGCGGACTTAAAAAATTTTTTTGTACAAAAATCTTTTTTTTTCAATATATTCTATTCGTTCAATCCCAATCATGCTTATTGGAATCAACGGCGGCTATTTTCCGGCAATCTGCCGGGTATGTTGTAAAAATATTGCACGTGCATCTGGGCGTTGCAAATAATATGCACCTACTAAGCTGGGGGGCACAAACAGAAAAGATCCAAAAAAACTGTATTTTTAAAAGTCTAGAAAGTCATAAATTTGATTGTACACTATATCGACCCATATCCGTCTCTCCAGTGTTGGCAAAAGTTTTGGAGTGAATTCTCTTGACTGAAACGATTGAATTAATTCATAAGTATCAAATGATTAATAGCCGCGTCAGCAATTCCAGGCGGCTATTATTGCGCTCCTAATTTTTGTTCTACAATTCAAAGAGTTTGAATTGTATTGGGGCGCTGTCTTTTTACGACTCGAAGAGGAGTATTAGAGAAGTCCTTTTTCTTAATGAATTTTATTGGAGTGAATTTTGAAGCAGGAAATGAAATACGTGAAAATATTTGGAGTGATTTTGTTGCTGAACAAAATGAAAGAGTGGAGCGAAAAGAAAGTGTTTTTTTGTTCATATCACTCTTTTCTAGAGTGAGAAATTGGGGAGTGAAAAAAATTCTGAAAGCGAGCAAATTTTTTTTGTTCACGTGCGACATTTTAAAGCAGTTTTTGGGCAAGAGGTTTGGTTATTCTTTTGTTTTAATTTTGGGCTGGTTTTGGCAGTGGTTTGAAGGCTTCTGGAAATTCATATGAAGTTTATGCTAATTCCGAGGTTTTTCATGTATTTTGCTGATTTTTGGGCTAATTTTTGCGATTTTTGACTATTGATTTTTTAACTGCCTCAAATGGGTTTTGAAAAGACCCCTATTAATTGAGCAATTTTTAGATAACTAGTGATTACAGCTTTGTGGACATAAAGCATTTTTTTTTGTAGAGAAATATGACAAAAAATGGCGAAAATTGATACTATTTTATTTTTTTTTGCAGTTTTTCGTTTTTTCTGTTTATTAGACAAATTTCTTAGCCTATTATGATTTGTCTATTGTTTTGTGAGCTTCTGGATACCCTAATGGCTGAAAGAAATGTTTTTTTCATGATTTATGTGCTTTTGTAATATTAAAAAAAATTGTTAACTTTTTCCAGTTTTTTATTCCAAGTTGTTTGTAAGCTTATTTTTTCATGATTTGGCTTCAGGTATTTTTAAATTCTCTTGAGTGGTTTTAGTAGGTACTATTTGTTTTGATGAAGTAATTTCGGCAGAGGTACTTATTTCGGGATCTCAATTTATGACAAAATTTGAACATATTTTAAGAATTGATTTTCTTGTTTACTTTTTTGTCTTTAATTCAAGATAATCAAAAATTAGTGGAGGTACGTTTTGTCTGATGAGTACTTTGATGGCGTTTAAGTGGTTTTCCACTTCGAGTCGTTTCCGGAATTCTTCCCGCTATGTTTTTTTAAGATCTGTTCACACTTTCATGATTTTTGAAGTCAAATTGGAGTAGTGATGTTGGTCACGCCGAAACATAAAGTGAAGCGAAAAAGCGGGGGTTTTCGCGGCGTGAAATTTTTTTGCTCTAACTTTAAAGTAGAGTGACAAAACGCTGTTTGAAACAAAATTCGCTCTCCCGCTAGTTTGTCCTGCTATGTTTTTTTTACTTCGCCTAACAGATTTTTGTTTTGTCTTACCCTGACTTTTTCAATGACTTCAGTGACTCCTACTGCTTTGCATTTAAAATATGTGTTCGTGACGTCATTTCTGCTTTTAGGTCAATTGCTTGACTTACCTCTATGAAAAAATTGACTTCTGAACTCACTTATGTAACTTTAATTTTTATGAACATTTACTAGTTAAAGATCAATAGTGTGCATCTAAGTAGTGCCAAACTTATTTGCCCTGATTCTTGAGCATTAGTCTTTGATTCTTGAGTATTAGTCTTTTTCAAAAATCATTTTTGAAAGAGCTCTTTTAGGGTTTTTTCCTTATAGACCGTATGTGTATCATAAAAATGACAGTACGTATCTAACCCAAAAAAATCTAGTGGTCTACTGAATGACTTTTGGTCAATTTGCCTATCTTGTTTCTTTAGTTTTATTTCAATTCATGGAAGGCCACAAGCGTCTATCGCGGCTATTTTCCATTTATCTGTCGGCCTTATTCAATAAAGAAAAGTTTAGTAGCAGAGTTTTCAACTGCAGAAATAGTACTACTTTGTCGAGACAGTTTACTCAAACCCAAAATGGAACAAAGATAGGACCCCCAGTACGTTATCACCCCAAGATACAGAGCACGTGTCAGTACATAGTAAATCATCATGTAAAAATATAAAAATTATGGCACGTTCGTCGTCGGGGGAGGGTGCAAATAATACGCACCCACTAAGCTTGTAGAGGATCCCAAAGATACTACTTGGTCCCGTTTGTGCCCCCCCCCCCCCAGTACGTTATACCCCCCCCCCCCAGTACGTTATACATCCCCCCCCCCAGGGCACGTGTCATTACATGGTAAATTATTATGTTAAATATGGCACGTGCGTCTGGGGGGTTGCAAATAATATGCACCCACTAAGCTGGGGGGGTGGGCACAAACGGAAAAGATCCAAAAATTAAAACATCTAAGGAGGAGCAGAAAAATACGTTAAGATTAAAAAATAAATACAAAACAGATTGAATATTTTGGATCTACTCTAGCCTGCCACCGCTTTGTGAGCATATAACTTTTACGCTGCCAGGTGCACGTGTTATTTTTGTATAGTAACGTGCTATATAACAACACATTGCAACGGGGGGGGGGCATTAAAAATATGGGGGGGGGGTGGTGAAACAGTAGATCCAAAATTTGGATCTTATCCGTTTGTGCCCGCCCTCAGTTTAGTGGGCGCAATTTATTTGCAACACCCAGACGCGCGTGCCATATGTTTACATAATGAATAACTATGTAATGACACGTGCTCTGTAACTGGGGCTGCATAACGTACTGGGGGGGGGGGGGGGGGTCAGAAACGGGAGATACCATTTTTTTGTTCAAACATTGAAATTTTGTTCTTTTGCTTTGTAGGAAGTAGGTACCATGGAATTCAAATTGACAAAAGTTCTATTTTGGCATTCGACTGCACAAAAGTATGAGGAAAATGGCTCACCCAATACGCTCAAATGTTTTAAGACGTCAAAATCCCCGGGGAACAAATCGTTGATGCTGCCGCACTTGCCGCGATTAATGGTCAGATTAAATGGGCATTAATGTATAGTCAGTCATCTTTCTGCTAAATTGGCCCTACAATCTACAACTTAATACAATTTTTTTTAGAAATATACATTTAAATTTTGGGGTCTTTCCCATTATAGCATTATAAGTTTGCTATTTATTTTGGATAGCCGTAAAGCGACAGCTGGGACTATTATTGACCCTTTGTTTTTTACAATTCAAAGAGTTTGAATTGTAATAGGGTGCTGTTTTTTACGACTGGAAGAGGAGTATTGGTGGGGTGTCTTTTTCTTCGATAATTTTTGGAGTATTTAAAACAGGATGTAACAGACAGCAATTTTTTCATCACGCGTGGCTTTTTCGAAACAGTTTTTTAGCTTTCAGTCAAAATTATCAGCCAAAAGTTTCAATTACTTCTACTAATAATAGTGTTTGGAAGCGTTTTTGGCCACCTGAGTTAAAATAACATTTATAAGATTCAATTTTCAACTATTTTTAAAACCATTTTGCCTTGTTTTCAGATTTTCTAGCAGTTTCTGTATCCTTCTTCAATTTATCACAGCTTTTGGGGAGTTATAGTTATGTGGTTAAAATAAGTTGTTATATCAGTTTTGGTGGTCTCTCAATTTGATTAATAAATAATTTGTTTCTGTTGAAGAAAATTTATTAAATGTGAGCAAATTGTTGCCGATTTTTTGTCTTTTTTAAATATTTGCCTATTTCTTTCGATTTTACACTTCTCTAAAAAAGTAAAAATTGATCAATTTGTCCTAAGATGTTTTGTCTAATTTGAACTATTTGATTCGAGAGTTTTGCTAAAGGTTTATAGAAATTGTTTTATAGTTGCCTTGCTGAAACGGTTATGACCTTTTACGCAATGACGCAACACTCAATTTGTTAAAGCGCACAATCCTTTAATACGGGGATAATTCCGTGTATACATTATATGTGGCTATAATGTGTATAAAGAACCGTGTGTTTTGGCATACCTCAGCGGCTAATTTGATCTCATGATCGGTTATGATAGTTGCAAATTTTGTGGAATCTTTTTGAACTATATCTAACAAACTGAAATCCTGATTTTTAAAGATGACAGACAGTTTTTCTGATCATTTTTATCAGATTAATTTGTTGAGTATTTAGGAGGCCCCGAGTACGTTATGCACACCCCACCCCCAGTTACAGCATATGTGCCATTACATAGTAAATCATTCCAAAATTTTGACTTGCGCTCTAAGGTAGCATTTAATATGCACCATCTAAGCACAAAGGGGGAGCAAATGGAACAGATCCCAAAATTTTATCAGTTTTTTTTAAAATCATGAAAAGACTAATTTTTCATATTATCCCTCCAATTTTAGTTGTCAAATAACCTATCCCACCAATTACCTTAAATATACCATAGGTGGCTAAATTTTTTTTTTGGAGTGCTCTAATGTGGAAAATCTGGAAGGCTGAGTTTGTACGTTTTCTCTATTGCCACCCTGTACTTCTCTCAATCGAATTTAGAATAGTCAATCTCGAAGAATCTTTCAATATTGGCTGATCTAAATTCGATTGAGAGAAATACATGGTGGCAGTAGAGAAAAAGTACTACCGACTCAGCTTTTCGGATTTTCCACAGTATTGCACTCCAATAAAAAATTTAGCCACCTATGGTATATTTAAGGTAATTTGTGGGATAGGTTTTTTGACAACTAAAATTGGACGACTAGAGCGAAAATTAAAGCTTTTCATCATTATAAAAACACTGATAAAATTTTGGGATCTGTTCCATTTGCTCACCATTCGTGCTTAGATATTGCATATTAAATGCAACCTTAAGGCACAAGTGAAAATTTTGGAATGATTTACTATGTAATGGCACATATGCTGTAACGGGGGGGGGGGGGGGGGGGGGTGCATAACGTACTTGAGGCCTGATAAAAAAATTTGGGATGTGCTCAGTTTGCTCCCCCTTCCTGCTAAGATGATTTTGCGAGCCTATGAACTGCGCTGGAAATACCAGAAAGACATGAATTGATAGCGCAAAGAGCATTTTGGGATCAGTTTAGGCATTTTTGGAGTGTTTCGGATTTGCCTTGCTTAGGCTAGCATCTCGAACTGTTGCTTTCAACCACCTGTCCGTTGTTTGACAGCGATTCGTTGATGTTGTTTTAATTAGCAACTGTCAGTTACTTAAGTTGCTATTGCTTTGGCGCTGTTTTAATTCAAAGAATTTGAATTGGGGTTGTCTTTTGGGATATATTCACATGTTTTGATAATACGTGTTAAATTTGAGTGATGATTTTAACCAGGCTCAAGCTGTAGAAAGTTTGAAAAAGCGAGTATAGAGAATGCAGATCTTCTAGTCTTTGTTGATGAGTTGCAAGTTGACTTATGTCTTCAATTTACTCTGAAATTATTTGATCGTTACATTTGATTTCCTGCAAGTCAAGATTATTTTCTGGGCCCCGTTATTACCCCAGAATAGTGAATCATTATGTAAAAATATGGCACATGCGCTTTTGGTTGGCAAAAATTATGCAACTACCAAGCTTTACCTTTTTCAATTCATGCTTGGCTTCTCACTTACCTCCCTCACTGTTTCAGCTGAATGTAGCGAATACGATCGAGGTCAAAAGGGTAAAATCAAAGGAAACGGGGTTATCCGATGTGGTCTATTTGCATCTGTATTGAGCTCGGTTATTTTCAATTTAGAAGAGATCATATTTATATATGTGTAATCTAATATAACTTCACATCAAGTGCAAACATTTTTTGTCTCTGAAAGACGGGCGGTTTTTCCTTACCTGTTTCAATCTCAATGTAAATGCGCCGCATTCTGTAAATATAATGGGGACTATAATGGGAAAGATCCCAATGGTGCATTTTTCCTGCATGCTGGCGGCTATGTTTGTTAGAACATTTAATTTAAATCGCTAACCAGTTGACTAGAAATCAAACAAGGAGGCTCGGTAATGTGCGTACGCACATAATGTTCCGACCCCGCTCATCCACATTCTTGACTTAATTGGCTACCAAATAATGAACCGATAGAAAAGTTTCAAAAATATACATATCGCTCAATGAACCTTAATGGAATACAATAGGGCCACGCCAGAGGGCCGATAAAACTTGTTGTTAATAGGACTACTGGAAAAGACTACAATAAAAATTGAATAACAAACATTAATTACGATCAAAACTCGATGTCTATATTTTTAATAAATTATAACAAAATCAACCTTGCATCAGATGAAACCTAAACAAAACAAAATAACCTTTACTTCAATAGAACAGATATAGGACCTGTTCTCAATGCGACTGGTTAACAGGGCGACAAACAGAGCAAAAAGGTGCGAAGTTCAGAAATACGTTTCTATTTTTGAAAACTATTGATTTCAAAAATGATTATTATCATTAGGTTATAAGTGAAATCACTAAAAATTTCATATTTGCATATGAAGATATTGAGACCTGTCATTATCCTGTGTACGTCATACGACTACAAAAAGAAGGACAAATACCGGCAAAACTAAGCTTTGCACGAAATGGCAGTGAAACCGTTAAAACAGTTGAAACCATAAACTTGTTACTAAGAGCAATGAAAATGTTCAATTTCGCAAAATTTCAAAAGCCAATGGGACCTACCATTAGCGTAATAATTTTAAAAGAAAACAAAAGTCCTTTAAAATGTACAAATATATAAAATTATCAATTATGATAGAATTTTGTAGTAACAAAGCCGAGGAACAATTGGTTGGAACTAAAACCATTATTATTTTAATTATAGCTAACTAGAAACAGGTTGTGACCTGTCTTTACAGAGGCTAAGCTACAAATCGACCAAAAAACGCTTTAAAAAAATGGCGAAGCTCAAAAATGCAAATATTTTTCAAATATTTGAAAAACGATTTTTTTTCAAATGTCATAACAGACATAATATTTCAACAAAAAGAGGTCGATTAAGATGCAACACCTCAGAAAGTCAAGTGGGCCTGTCAATGATGAGCCTAAGTCACGAGACGACAAAATAACAAAAATAGGCAGACGCCAAAACTTTAAACAATTTTAAACCACAGTGTTCAAGGTACTACATTTATAAGCTGTTATCTGCAAGAGCAGTAAAACATCACTTGGTTCTCATCTAAAAATCATTGGGGTTTTCCCTATAAAAGGACTACATAGAGATGACAACAAAAAAACTCAAAAAGTGAACAGTAGAGAAATCTCGAAAATTTCTTGTGAAACTAAATGGCCCAAGCAATCAGTCAAAGCATATAACCAACCGCGAAAATGTTTGAGTCGGCAAAAGTAATTCAGACTTCTTATTAGTGAGATTGCGTTACATGGTGACAAAAATCAAAGCAGAAAGGAAACAGTTGAAAGTCTTTTTTTTAAAAAAAAGTTAGCTTGAAAGTTACTCAGAGATAGCTTTATACTGAAAAGCTAAAATAGGTTGTTATATGTCCTGGGGAAGCAGTTGAGAGCTAGCATTATCAGTTATATGTTGTATAACAAGCAAACTAAAGACAAGTTTACGCAAAAAATCATCAAATTTTTGCAAGAGAACAGTGTCTCAGCCCAAAAGCGCGAACTATTCAATAAAAACAATTAACATTCGGATACGCCCTTTTTAAACCCCTTTCATTTTCCCAACTAAACTTATCTTCAACTGGATCTGTCGATAATGTGATAATTCAACAACGAAACAAAATGAACTAAAAAAAAATTTGCAACTCGTAGTGTCAAAACCAATAATCCATTAGTTAAATATAAAACCGTTACAGACATTAATTTATTGACTAACAGGAAATGGGTTTTTACTTGTTTGTATTGAGACTACGCCGAAGCTGAGAGAGATAAGAGAAAATAGTTGCAAATTTCAAAAATTCGCCTACATTTTAAAACAAATGAACTCAAAGTTATAAGCGACCTTAGGTAACAACTGAAAGCATTGTCTGCTTCACATATGCCTCCCAATAAGCCATTCCGATCATTGATTGTGGTGACTAAGTCATTGGACTACAAAGAGTATTAAAAAATGAATGCAAAGCATAAGAAATCCACAAAATTTTACGAAAGCAATTGGTCAGAGCCATAAAAAACACGAACTTTGCTCTGAGACCGTAAAATATAGTCGTTAGTATTCATATTTTGTAAATAGTATCTGTCGATAAAAGAGCTCTCATTTGAAATTCTTTTCAGCAATATGCATAGCAAACTATATGCGGAATTTTAAAAAAAAGGTCGCGCCCCATTAAACTCTAAATAATTTTACCGTTTGAATCCATGGTGAGATCAATATCAGCCCTGACATTTCTGCGCGACTAAGAAGACATTCAATTGTTCAAATGGTCGCGAAGTAGATCAATTTTTAAATAACATTTTTCAGTATATCAAAAATAAATAATGCTTTTCGTTTAATTATTTATCATGATTAATTTTGTCGATAAATGTGGCAAAATTATGATTTCTGAAGACTCTTATAGCGAACGGGAGTGCAACTAGCTACCTCTTTAAGCTTGCGATGAATATGGCTGCAGTTTTAAGGTGTCTACTTTAAGCAAATTCAGTGAAAGTGGGCAAAAAATTCATATTTGGTCCCGTTTTTGACGAAAAAAAAGTCTGATTTTTGAAAAATTTTGCATAAATTTTAGCCAAAAGCTCAGATCGAACAATTCAGCAACCCCCCTTTATCTTTTAAGATAAGATCAATAACACTACGGTTAACAATTTTAAGATATTTTAGCAAAATTAACCAAAATTTGGTCAAAAATTACAGAAAATGTGAACAAAAACAACTGAATTTTATTAATATTTATTTTGTTTATACTTAGATAACTCCCTGTAAAAAAACGAAAAATCAAAAAATCTTTTTATTTCCATATTCTATGCTGAACGGATTTTCTAATGATACCACTCACAACTCTCTACGAGTAATATATCGATCGGCCAAAATTGACTGAACAAAAAAAACCCAATTGAGTATATAGTTCCTTCCCCCACTAAAAGTGGGGTCGGAACAATTAATCCAATCAACATTTTGAACATAATTTGTTTTGACGAACTTTTCATCCTCTCTTTTGGCGAGCTCAACTGTGCCTATCTTGATTGGATCAATAGTCTAAACAATATTTCGTAGATTTGTTAATCATTATAAATGGAGCTTTGTTCATAAACGCTCAAAAATGTGCCGGTCTTTCTTTTTAGTTTTGCCGTGTTAAGCAGGCTGATATATCTGGGCCCAGCAAATGACTTTTTCTTGTCCCGCGTGACAAAATTTGTGCTTGCGCGACAAATAGTACTCGCGTGACAAAATGTAATTGAGCTACTGGATAAACTTCCCCAAAGCTTGTTTTGCTATTGTCGTCAAAGCTGTTTTGTAACTTCATTTAACTCGAAAAAATCAGATAAGTTTTGATTATAATTGTTAATCAATTTGATTTTCAGAGTGTTTTATCACTAAAATGCGTAAGGATGTCTTTCGATTGATGGCGGCTGATTTTTTTTACTGCTACAGATGTTTTGTGTGAGACACATTTACGAAGCTTCCTTTGATCAAGCTATCTAGTACCGGAATATCATGTGAAGTGTAATAATTTAGCAGCTTTAATTTGTTTTAGCAGCTTTCGGAGGCCTTCAGCTTGAAGTCGCTGATACCTGACAAAGTATACAATATGTCGGCAAGCTCTACACCATTCAGTTTCCCTCCTACGCCTTCTCTGACTGAGGCTCCTGCCCTCTTCAGCCCATGGCCCATGGTTGGAATAGAAACAACGCCATTGGCTGATCCGAATTTCAGTTTCTCCTTGCCGACCACCCCTCTTAGTCTCAGCGGGACGACACCCGAGTGCACGACGCCTGTCGGTGCTGCAACATTTGGTTATAATAATTTTGGTGGGATAAATGCAGCTTTCTACCAGAACGTTCCTGCCTTCTGCTCGTGTGCTGATTGCTTAGGCAAATCAAACATTGATGTCGTGAACAGTTCCTCTTACTGTGGACTGTATCCTTCTGATGATAGCGGCTCCACCTTTCAGAAATCGGGCGGTAGCTCAGGAAGTTCTCAGCCAAAGGACGAGACCAATCGGCCTGTCAATTCGGGATCTCAGTACCCATCAACTGATTCCAATGATTTGGATTCTGAGACTCAGTTTGATTTGCCCTATTTTTGCTCTACTGGAGGCAATAATAACAATGTTGACAACGCCCCAGTTGCGGGGTGCAATAAGGAATCGTTTAACATAACACCTCCATCCTCGGAGAAAAAAGTGAGAGAAAAATCTGGAGATGCTGGTATTGACAGCCAGGCAAAGATTGTACAAAAGAAGTCCGTGTTTCAGACAGAAACTCGAGTAGCGTTTAACAGTGGGCTGCCGAATGAAAACATTGACTATTATGCAAGCATGAACTCGTTTCCCAACAACAACTCGAACTCGGTTAGCTTGTTTTCAACGTATAGTAACCGAGCTGCTATCGGAGCTGGAGATGGTGCCAGCGCAGTGGCTTTCCGAAATGCCACAAATGAGCAGCAGTCTCAACAGTCTAGTAATTCTCCGGCGTCGTCAATGAATTTGACATCAAGCCAGCAGGATTCCACTTCGTCGATTCACCAACCGCAAGTGATGATGTACAACAACA
Organism: Convolutriloba macropyga; assembly: GCF_964194025.1. Classification (NCBI taxonomy): domain Eukaryota; kingdom Metazoa; phylum Xenacoelomorpha; order Acoela; family Convolutidae; genus Convolutriloba; species Convolutriloba macropyga. The sequence continues at coordinate 55,147,858 of NC_134468.1, forward strand.
CTTCTTCATACGCCTTGCCTTACATGTCATGGTCTCAAGGCGAGCCATTGATGATACCAACTGTGTTTACCGCGCCAACCCCAAATACGAACCTGGAAACAGCCTTCCCGACAGGTATGCAACCAATCCAGGCGCCACCTCCTTCGGGAACCCAAACACTATTTCCCACCGCGGGTGCCAAAGAGAGGCCCCAAGGTCACGACGAGCATAACCCGGACTATGCTAACTGTTTCCCTTCGTCCAATCCCACTGTTGTTAGCAACAACACTACTGCTCACGAAGCTTACTGACAAATTTTCATGATTCTTGGAGTCATGATCAAGATATTTTGGGAGTTGTTTCCTTTTCCTTTTAAGAAGGAAGGGATTTTAGCTGGCCGGAGCAAGCTATAGAAGGTCTTCGACGTTTTCGCACCGAATTCACTGCAGTAGATAAAAGGTAGCTTTTGCGCAGAAAAAAAGTTGATAAACAACTACAGGAAAAGGAAACGTTTCATTTAAAAATCATTTTGGCGACTGTTTTAAGTTACGGAATCAGTATGGAACTGCCTGGCAGAAACAGGCCCTCTTTACATTAAAAATTGTGAAAAGTCAATTTGGACTTAACCATTAAGTAGATTCGTATGTGATAGAAATTTAGAGGCAGCTGGACAAGTCTTCAAATGATAATACTTGGTGATACAGCTTAAATTTATTTTTGATTTCAATTTAGCCAGAAAGAAAGGTGACTGTGTGTGAAGACGATGTTTCACACTGATTACTTTCTAATTACTTCTCGGTTTTAATTATCCGATTTCCCTCTGATCAATTGAGGGTGGCAAGAGCACTACTGTTCAAAGGAAGTATTAACCTTAAAAGAAAAATATACAACATTAATCACGGTGATGAATCACAATAAATTTGAACAAAATGGATTTGATTGTTTTGAAATAAATTGAAATTATTAATTTGAGTAATTAAAATTTTGTTTCTGCGAATTTTGCGCTTCTTGAGGTAGGCAAGCATTTAAACTGGCTAAAAGTTGAGCTCTAGAGTTTTGTTAACGAAGAGTTATTGTGAAAAAGTAATTAGCGGGTAATGGAATTAAGGCTTTTTGACTTTTTGTCCTCAAAAACGAGATAAACAGGTAAGCCCGGAAGGCACTAGGTCGCTGAGCAGTTCTCTTAGCGTTTCACTAGTCTCTAATCGTGCCGACCCCTCTTGAGGGGGGAGGAACTAAATACTCAACTGGTTTTTTTTTCAGACAATTTTGACCGATCGATATATTCATCTTAGAGGATTGTGAGTGGTATCATTAGAAAGCTCATTCAGCGTAGAATATGAAATTAAAAAGAATTTTTTGATTTTCGTTTTACAAGGAGTTATTGAGGTTTAAACTTTTGAGAAAAGTAGAGTGAATTCCGCTGTTTTTCACATTTTCTGGGATTTTTGCCACAAATTTCGTCAATTTTGCTAAAATATTTGAAAATTGTTAGCAAAAATACTGTTGATTTTATTTTGAGAGACAAAAAAGTTGTTGACTATATTGATATATTTTTTTGGCTAAAATGTTTGCTAAATATTTCAAAATTCAGCCTTTCATCAAAAATTGCCCGAAATAAGCTTCTCTAGTTCACTTTGATTAAATTTGCGGGAAGTGCATACTCAAAAACAACTAACACAATCTTTGCAAACTACAAAGGGAACCAGCTCTACGTTCACTTCCATTAAGAGTAGTCTGCCATTAAGAGTATTCTGGAATTAAATGTTTTGCCATGCCGTTTTTGCTAACTTTTCTAAATGATTATCAAAATCACAGCATTTAATAATAGCTGCGCAGCGATAGCTGGGGCTATTTTTGGCCTTCTCTTGTTTTTTTTCGTCAAGATTTTTGTTACGACCATATGACGTCACAACCACTTTAGATCTCTTTTTGTTCATTCGTCCATGCAATTTTAACTGAAGTGCTTGCGTGAGACGTCTTAGTGGATCGAGTTTTTTTGTTCATTCGCGTGATTAAATTTTTGGTCACACGACTTACATCACTCTCAAAAATGACTTCCTCAATCGAAATCGACTTTTATTTTAGTTCAAATAGATAAGGTCAAATGTGTGCGTGTCACTCTAAATGAAGGTTAATTGAGAGCAGCTAATAAGGGCAGCAACAATTTATACAGATTTTTAATCGAAATAAAACCTATCCGCCTTCAATGAAAATGCGATTTTTTGGTCTGTCGTTGCCGTTTTTTCGAGACTGCAGATCTACGAAACTGTTGCGGCTATTTTCTGGCAATCTGCCAGCTATGTTTTTTGATCTTTTAACTAACAAATTACCTAGATCTAAGACATTCGAAACAATTGAGTGTTCTTAATAGACAAACAGCAGTAGCAAGGCTGGTGTTGGTTAAATCTTGGACTGTTACAAACCAAAAATAATTCAGGTTGTATTCAGTCGGTCTTTTTTAAAAAAAAAAGTTCGATGTTTTTGTGTTAATTAAAAGATCAGAACAACTCAAATCAAAGCTGAATGTTGATTGGTCCAATTGGTTTCCTAAACAGTTCCAAATTAATATATCTAGTTTCTTTTCTCGAAAGATTATGGTCGTTTTGACTTCTAAAAATGTTTGATTTTCAAATGAAAAATGGCTCACTGAACCTTGCCACTATTTGTCTTTTGATTTGGTCAACTTTAGTTTAATGTCAGCAACGAATGAAGGCTTCTTCTTTCTCTTTTTTCTCAATTAAAACTTAATTTTTTCTGCGGTTTTATGCGGTAAGTTTTTGGTTTTCTGGCTATGATAATACAAGAATTCATTTTATTTTTTAGGCATTGGCCCATTTTTCACGTGTTTTTCTCGCTTTTTTCACTTCATCAGATTTTTGACGTTTCGCACATTTTCGTTTTCAATAGGATACAGTTGAACATTGAAGTCTTTAAAGGCCCCTTTCTCTCCTTTAATTGAAGTTCTTACTTTTCTCTTTAACTGTAGTTTTTACTTTGACTTTCTAGTCGGATGAAATTTCCTGGATAATGAAAGTTCTCATTGGGTTTTTTGGAGGATTAATTGAGCCAATATACTGCTTTGAGTAGATAGCTGATGGCTTTCTTTACTTTGAAAACAACTGTTTTTTTTAAAAAAAAATACTGAACTTCGCATTTTTTTCTTTTGTCTATTTGTTTCTTAGTCTTTTTAATTTCCGATCACATTTGACATTATCTTCGTCAAGTCAAGGTGCAAGTGTACAAAATCTAATTGTTTTGAAGAATTGGTTTTAATTGACTGGCTTCGACACCCGTTTTTCGCAAAAAAGTAAACTATTTTTCGATTTTTGTCTTCGACTTTTTTTTTGTAGACGTTAGACATATTATGAAAATGTACAGTTCTCAAGCGCATCCTTTGACTTGAAAAAAGAATGTTCCGAAAAATACAAGAGTTTTACTCTATTTTGCTTTTTCTCTTTTTTGTCTACTTTTTCTATCTTTATTAATGAGAGGTCGCTTACCACATTATTGGCGTTCGAGGAAGGCTCAATTAAACATATTTTTTTGGGCAAAATCTGGCTTTACGGCTTTGACTGCGTTTTCTCGCAAGTTTTAATTGAATTTTTGTTTGTTGTCTCTACTTGTTGCTCATTTTGTAACCAAATGAAGAAGAATAATAATAACAGGTCGTAGTATCCTCCTATAAAAGCATTATCTGATTATAAACAAGTTGGATGTTTTCAATTACTATCAAATGGTTTTCATGACTTTGAAATGAATTGTTTTTAAAACTATCAACCATTTTTTATTGCTGTTTTCTTTTTTTCTAATTGTTACCGAGCCTTAATTTGGAGTGGTCACATTTCTTTTCTAGCGAAGTACAAGTTATTTTGTAAATTTTCAGTTTTATCTGAGGCTATTTTGACTTGTCAATAAGTTTTTTTAAATGCACATAAAGTTTTGGCTGTAATTAATGTTTGTTGTTGTTGTTTGATTTTTGTTGTTCACCTTGACCTGCTTTCTTAATAATGGCTGATCTCATCAATCTAATGCGGATTTTTTTTTACTCCACTGAGTTATTTGCGTTGGGGCGATCTTTTTGCTCATACACATTCCTTTTTGAAAATTGGTGTTCCTCAAAAATCCAAAATTGTAGATGAGCGGGGTCGGAACTTTATGCGCGAACGCACATTACCGAGCCTCCTTGTTGGGAATTATCGGGAGCTGGTGAAGCTGCTGAGAAGTCATTAATTTATGGGAGGGTATTGAGGGCAGATTTTGCGTTCTTGGCATAAATTTTTGAATCATTGTTTGAAGTGACATACCTTTTTTTATTTCTGCGTAAGTGGATACTCTATAGGTAGCAAACGATTTGTCCCTCGGGAACTGTTGATTGATCTAAAGAGTATTTCGGTTTTATAAGGCTTTCATGCAAAATTAACCTCAATTGTTTTAAGGGTCTCACCTCTCGAGACAAAATTTCAAAGCCTAAAAATTTTATTGTTTTTACCTTTCCCTTATTGATATACTGGTCTATGATAATGGAGGAGGAGACACATAATGTCAGTCTCTCAGGGATTGTCTCGTTTATGACACCTCTTCTTGACCCGGCAGTGTAGGTCGTATTCCAGTAAATCTTCATCCCTAGCCTCAACATTAAGGATTATTGATTTCGGCAGACCTAGCCAGATACTATAAAATGGATCAATAACAAGAGATGACAGATTTCTTTATCGTTTTTGTCGTGAGTTTTTTCTCTGAACTTACTTTGAACTTACTGTTCATAAGAACGCACATCAAATTTGCGAGCAACTGCTCGGAAGCAGCTATTTGCTCTCGAAATTGAGTGATTCCAGGTTGCACGGGGGATCATTTCCTTTATTATTAAAATTTACAAATTTCAACTCTTCTAGATAAAATAGCTCATCAGCTGTTTCAACGAGCTCCATGAGTTGTTAACCATCTTCAGCAATGATGTTGTTCGTTCCTTCCATTACACTAACGTTTTTCACTTGCCTATTTTGTAGCGCTCCAAAAATTTTGGGGCAACACAAGGTGAAATGCAGCCTCCTAGACATGAAATTGTTTTCGCATTCTCAACAAACACCAAAAACTAAGGTTGAGCTAACAATACAGTCAATTTCAAATTATTCGTTATAACACTATTTCGGTATTTACGCAACATTTTTACACTCGATCTGAAGAAAGCGCAAATTCACAAACTCCTGGGTGTATGGCTACAAATTGATTGTTCATCCAAATACTCAACTGTTTTTAAATATGATTTGAATTCAGTCAAATTTTACTATTTACCTGTCATGGGGCAGCTGGCTCCAAATTTTAGCGGGATTTATTGAAAATGAATTTGATCCAAAGGAAGACATGGCTTTAGACACCTTGACTTTGAACATAACGAGTCTCTGTTACTTTCATTTGAGGCTGCAGCTGAACCAAATTTTGATGTAAGGCACTGCTAAGGAGTTCAGGAGCTGGTGAGGTAGGTTAAGAAGCTTAAAAGGAACTTTCTTGTATTGGTAGCCACTAGATTGAAGCGATATTTTCTGCAGGATTTCCAAACTTTTTCCAAGCCTGCTACAAATCTATGAGCTGGATTTTGCACCTTTTGAAATTTTTCTGGTTCTGCTTCATTCAATCCCAGTAGAACTGAATTGCAATAATCGAGTCGTCAAAATACTGCAGAGAATTAATTTTGTTCTCCAATTCAACCAGATAGCTTCGTACGATATTTAGCTTGCGTATTTTGAAGCAGCAACTGGTTTTGGATTTAGTTCATGGATTTAGTTCATGGATTTAGTGGATAAATTTTCAGAGAAATTTCAGAGTTCTTTTCAATTTGGTGTGACAAAAAAATTAGCAACTTTTACTTTTGAAAACGATTTTTTTGTTGATTAGGCTTCATTTGACTGGAAATGAGGTTTGTCATTAACGGAACCTCGATATGAAAAGTGACTAGTCTCTAGGTGACTTAAAAAACAAAAAAACTTGGAAGTTTTTCTTAAAAAAACAGCTCTCAAATAGAGTTCGAAGTTTTTTTGATAGTAAACTTCCTTATGAGACCAGAACTAGTCTTTTTATCTTTCTTTCGTCAATTAGAAACACAAAATTGATTCATTTTGTGGCGTGAAATGTAATTTTGAATTAATATTTTTATAGAAAAAATCATTATATATGATGAAAATTTTTTTAAAAAGTGAAGAAAATCATGCCATATATCCCGTGTTCACACAAAACTTCAATCCTCGATAACTCCTCGAAAAAAACGAAATTAAAAAAAAACTTTTTAATTTCGAATTCTACGCTGGACGAGCTTTGCAATGATAACACACATTTCTCTGCAATGAATATATCGATCGGTCAAAATTGTCTGAACAAAAAAAACCCATTTCAGTATATTGTTCCTCCCCCCCCCCCCCCCCACAAGTCGGGTTGGAACAACCATCCCTGTAGGTAAGATTCATTTATCTGTTATCTTCGTGTTCGGATCTATGCTAACTATTATAAATGCATAGGCTTACAGTAGTTTAACCTTCAAAGCGTTGAGAAGAAAAACTTAATGGTAACGGGATTATTGTTGAAAAGGAAAGGTAAATGAGGCCGAGCAGTTTGGTACATCTTAAGCGCTCTAATGGGTAATTTTTTTTCTACATGCGCCTCCGTAAATGGACATTAATCAGATGCTCAACTTACCAGATGTTATGAAGAATGAGAATGAAGGTTTGGAAATTACATTTCTGTCTCGAGCTCCACTTGGGCTGCCTTCTTGATGAACATTTTTGTCTGCATACCTTGAAGTCCAGTTGTTGTGTAACTGCCCACGGTGTCTTTTCAGGTTGTTATGAATAGTAGTGTAAATTGTAGCCGGATCATTTGTGAGCATGCCCGTTTCAAACATAGATGCTCTTGTCAGAGAGGCAGTTTGCGGAGAGTCTTCGTCGTCACCAGCTTCTTCATCGGATAAAAGCAGCAGTGCCTCTTCTATGGTCCAAGGGAACTCTCTCAAACGCAGACTTCCTTCAGCAGACAATTTCAACTCAGGAAACAACGGAATCAACTCTCTGCTCAGCAGTTCTCTTGATTTCGTCAAAGCTGACGCCGCCTTTGAAAACCCACTGTATGATGCGCTTGAACAGAACCCCAAAATCATACACGTCTCCAAGAACGCCCAAATGTTCAGATCCTTTTCATACTTCAGCAGAAATAATTCCTCGTCTTCCGGTAATTCTCACCCTCATCAGCAGCAGCACCCGGTAAACGGTGTCAAGAAAGAGCTGCATAACGGGAGATCACCCAACCATGTGCAAGACGATATTCCAGCTCCCAAGTTTAACTTGTTCCAGGGTCGTATCGACGTTGAATGGCGCTCCTCTTCTCTGCAAGCAGGCGGAGGTCTGCACAATCAAGGCAACACCTGTTTCTTAAACTCAGTTCTTCAGTGCTTAGCGTATACCGCACCATTGTACAACGTTTTAGTTGAAGAAAATCATAGTGGACAATCATGCAGAATCCAGAACCAAACTTGCATGTTATGTGAGATCCAGAAGACTCTAAAACGGATATTCGACCATCCGCAGAACGCAATCAGCCCCAACGGAATAGTGGGCCGGATTCGTGAAATAGGCAAATGTTTTCACCCTGGTAGACAAGAGGATGCTCACGAGTTTTTGATACACCTCTTCGACTCGATGCAGAAAGCGTGCCTGCACAACAAACCGAAACTAGATAACTATACACAGTCGACAAGTTTATTGCATCAAATTTTTGGAGGTTTTTGCAGGAGTCAAGTCATTTGTTCTAGATGCCATAACAGAAGTAACACCTACGATCCATTTTTGACCTTGTCAATTGATGTGCAACATTGCAACAGTATTAAAGACAGTCTGGCTAGATACACGAAGAAGGAGTTTCTTGGCAACGCCAATATGTACAAATGTGAAAAGTGCAAGCAAAAAGTTGACGCAACTAGAAGAGTTACTTTTCAAAGACTACCAAAAATCTTGGTGTTACACTTGAAAAGGTTCAACTATAACGGGCTCAATATGAAGCTGAGCAAGCATCTCAATTTTCCCGATAAACTGGAATTGAACAGTTTTCTGAGCGAGAGCGTGTGCAAATCAGGAGCTCAGTACAGTCTCTATGCAGTTTTAGTCCATTCGGGGTTTTCATCACACTCGGGTCACTACTACTGTTTTGTCAAATCTCCCAGTGGTGTGTGGTACAAGTGCAACGATTCACACGTGTCCAAGTGTAGTTTAAACCTGGCCTTGCAGTCGGAGGCTTACATGTTGTTTTATTCGCAGAAATCCCAACAGAACCTGAAAAATGGTATCCTGAACACATCAACGTCTTCAACGAACGAGTTGAATCAAAGTTCTGAGTCTATTCCTCTCATCAGTAATTCCTCTCCATCGCCCAAGGTCAAACCACATTCTGTGCCCAAACAAAAGTTGAGCTCTGAAAATATTCCCAATGGTTTAGCCGCGGCAACAGCCAGTTCGAATTCGAATGAGCCATCTGCTGTGACTTTTCCCAAAGTTGGTGCAAATTATAACTATCAAAATAATTATAAAGACCATAGTCCAGACAACCAGGGTGATAAGCCAAAACCTGTCGTAGAAGCAAAACCGGTGGCATCAGTGCGACCGACGTTAAGCTTCAAAATCCCTAAAAGGACTGAACTGAATGAAGCTAACGATGCGAAGAACTCCAAAATGCTTCAAAAAGCGAACGAGAATCTTCTGCAACGTTGCAGTAGTAGCACCGATGTGTCCTCTTCAATGAAACAATCTGAAACTCATTCATCGTCTAGTGATAGCTTCAGTTCTAGCTATGACAGATTACACCCTTTTGCCTCTTCTGTCAAAAGTGCCGTGGGTGGCAAGAAAGCTCTAACTGGTGAAAACCCGCCAAATGGTCATATTGATTCAAGTTTAGCTAACAGCTCGGGAGCTAATGGATTAGTCCCTTACTCCTTCGCTGATGATTCAGACGGCAGTGATAGCGACGACGAATCTGCGAGAGCAAAGGGTGACTCGGATGGACCTCCTCTGGCCAAAGTTCCGAAAACTGAGGTATTTTTCTTCATTTGTGTGGGAATTGTTTGATGTTTATTTGCTCCATTTAAGCGGTATCGACATCTGAAGGATGATCATTTTGATTCAGACCCTTAGGGTTTTTTCAGGACATCAACTTATTGGAATTAAGATTATAGCGACAGTTCTGACAGCAGTTTTAGATTAACATCTCATAATCTTAAGACCTCTGGCTTTCATGCCATTTGTTTTCAAATTTGTTTGAAATCCGAAGAAGTTAGAGCATGACTTCTGAATAACTTTGAGAACTTCTACCGTTTTTCTTCAAGTTCTGAATTATACAATTTTCAAATGCGGTCGCCTAATTGAGTTTTAAGATTAATATTGACAAAATCTCGCTACTGGCTTTCGCTTTTGCAGAATTTAGTACTCATTCAATGAGAACTGAGTATCTTTTCCTGCTATTCGTTTTTTAATTGCTCTCAAATGAAGTTTGCCGCGTTTTCATGCGGCGTTTTTATGCGATATTTCGCTTGACTGATTTTTTGTCTGACATGTCTAACTTTTCGTACTCAAAACGGGATGAACATGTAAAGCCCGGAAGGCACTAAGTTGCTGAACAGCTCGCTTATAGCCGTAGGCCTTACTAGTATATAAGTATGCGCTTCACCGAAAGTGTTGAGGAGATATCATTTAATAGTTTGAAGGGCGGTTCTTAATTTTATGAGTTGATTTACCTCAGCGCCCCCTCCCCGGCCCACTACCACTTTTCCGCCGTCCACCGTCCTCCACATGCGATTTATACCCCCATCTCATTGTATCCCTAACCCCAAACTGTTGACCCGCCCCACCCAGACGCCCACTTCGCTCACCCATGCAGGTCCTAAGGCTAACATCTATAGGCCCTGCTGGATACTACCAAGGACATTTATAATAATAATAATTTGTTTCTGCGTAATCGCAGCGGTGCAGCATTAGGCTTCAGTAGCCTGTTCTCAGCTGTCCTTTTTTTCTATTATTCCCCACATCTCAGACTGTTCATTTAGTGAGCATGCATGCTCTTTTTTGGTGACTATGGTCACTTTTTTTGCGTCTGCGACTTTCACGTGGTACAATCATTGCAGCCAACATTGGTCAGGCTATGGTCAACCTGAAGCTATGGTTAAGTAGGATCTCATCCTTACACAGATAGCTTCACGGAGAAAGGGGATCGAACTATCGATCAATGGTGTGTTAATCACACACCTTACCTCTCGGCTATCACGCCACTGTTCGCTGGTCGTTGAGAATTTGAGAACGATTTGCCCGACGTTAGTCGGTTATATCATAAATCCTTTTTATTACTAAATTTCAACTTTGACAAATTCAGCATTCCGGAGTTCTCATACAAAAATACATATGATTCGTCCACAAAGTTATTTGCAAAAGGCATTGTCTTCAAAAACGAAAAACAAATTAAAGACCTCGGTTTAATTTTTACGTCCAGCATGACTTGGAAATGTCACTTCGAAATAGCCATAAAGAAAGGATTTCAAAAACTGAATCCTTTAAGAAGAGTTATACCCCGCACCACAAAATAAACTGTCAAATGCACATTGGTGAAAACATATATTTTCTCTGTGGTCTTTTATGCGTCAAATGTCTGGAACCCAGGACCACAGTATCTTCAACGCTTGGAGAGACTGCAAAGATCTTGTTTAAAATGGATAACTTGCCTTTCAGTTTTGGGTGACAAAGAATACGTTGAGAGCCTAAATCAAAATCGCCTGTTGCCAGTCAGTTGTTTTCTAGTTCTTAACGATCTTATTCTGCTGAACAAGATTTTAGTGGGCTTAACTTCTATGAATGCCTCAAACCACTGGTCAATAACTTTTGGTTGTCCAAAGACCAGATCAAGTAAAAAATTTTCTATTGAAGCCAGAAAAACATTTCGGAAACGTTCTGAAGATAATTACTTTAATATAGTGGCCCGATTCAATAATTGTTTCTATCAACTTAACAGTTTTTCTAACTATTCACCCCACAAAAATCCATGTCAGTTTCGAAGAGAAGTGAAGAGGTTTTTGGAAGGGGAAGCAGCAATAAGATTCAAATATAAAAGTTACCCTTCAGGATGGAAAGTTTTCGAGAAATTTTAGTTACTGAAACTTGATTTCTCACCTAATCTGAGTACTACCAAGCTGGTTGTAACCAGGTTTTGTTGAATTCACTATTATTATTATTATTATTATTATTATTATTATTATTATTATTATTATTATTATTAATAATAATATTATTATAATATATATTGAGAGAAGTCATCTTTTTGCTCAATTGGCCTTACCGAACAATTTGTCACGTTTTTTCAAGCATACAGACTTAGACTTTGTTTCATGATTATTTCAAAAATTTAATGCTTTTTTGACTTTTCATCGATTTCATCCATTTTCAGCTCTTCAGGGTTTAATGTTCTAGCAATTCGGTTTTTTTTGAGAAAAGCTTTTCATGAAAATGCATTTTTGAAAATTTGAAGAATCGTTTTTGTCAGTAGTGAAATTAACAAATAACATTTTTGAGTTGTATGTTTTACTTTTATTCTTGTGAACGGATTTTTAAAATCAATTGTAGGATACTTGCAAAATGTGAGTTTGTATTTTTATACTTCAAGTAGTTTGATAGATAATTTTTACTGATTCTTGGGATTACTGTGAAGGTTTTAAATGCTGATCTGAAAAGCGTACGAAAAGATGTATGCGTTAATGTTGTAGAAATAGGTATCGTTTTAAAAATAGACCCTATACTAATTGTTCCGACCCACTATTGGGGGGAGGGGGGGGGAGGAACTATATACTCAACTGGGTTTTTTGTTCAGTCAGTTTTTGCTGATTGATACATTCGTCGTTCAGAACTGTGAGTAGTAAAATTGGAATCTTGTCAAGCGTAGAATTTCAAAAAGTTTTTTTTTTGAATTTTGGTTTTTGCGAGGAGTTAAGGAGGTCTAACGATTTGTGAACGTTAGCCTAACTTCCGTTGTTTTGTTCACATTTTTCACAATTTTTGCTAAAAATTTGAGCAACTTTTGAATATCATAAAATTGTTAACGATAGTCTTATTGATTTCTCTTTTAAGATAGAAGCGAGCTGGTGAATTGTCTGAACCAACTTTTTTTGGCAAACAATTTAAGCTAAATTTTTGAAAATACAGCTTTCTTTTTTTCCATAAAAATTGGGATCAAATATGCCTATTTGGCCAACTTTGTCCGGAGGTGCGGCCAGAAAAACTAAGATATGGGCTAATTGTACCTCTGGTTCCTAAGAAAGTTATCGCTCATTTTAACCTATATTTGAAAAAAATGCATCGGTTTTTTTTATACTAAGGTTTAGAACATACTCGTTTTTTAACAGCCGCGTGACTATTGCAAGGCCAGTTTTGGTCTCTTTGTTGATTTCTTCAATTAAAAGGAGTCAGATTTTATTTATGTTTTGCATTGTTTTCATCCGAATTACAAGGTGTTTTCATTTAATAGTTTATTTTAATGAAAGGTCCCTTGTTGTTCCAATAAGGTCCAAAAGGCAATTTTGTGTTTTATAAGAAAAGCTCTTGTCTTTTATGGCTCCGACAAAATTTCCTCAAAATTTTTTGCAATTAGCCAGCATTTGATGTTCTTTTTGAAGTCGTATGACCAAATCTGGATAGTTAAATGTATATTTGGGTATCTACGGAGCTAGTAAAGAAATTTTCCAAGACTTTCGGTTGATAAATAATTGTCTTTCGGTAACATAACTCGATAAGTATCCATAATTCATTATTTAGTTTTTGATACAATGTTTTCTCTTGGAGAAAATAGCTAGTTCGGTAACATTTGGAACATTTTTAAATGTAGAACCAGCGAGGCAAGAGCAGTTTTGGTCTTGTTGTGAAAAATAATAGTTTCAGCGACAAGCGTATGTTTTTGTGGCTTCAACGCCAATTGCATAAAGTCATTCGTGAATGTTTGAGTTCTGCCTGCAAGTTAGACTGTTCACTATTTTTTTTTGGAAAGCATAATATTTTTAAAAAGGTATTTGTATTCTGAGGTTTGCCGCTTTCAATCTTATTTCTGCAACTTTTGCCATAGTCTCAGTAAAGAGAGGGGTCGTTTTTTTTTCAAGTGAATTATAATTTAGTCTTCATTGCCTTTTATTTAAATTACGGGCTTTTGGCGTTGATACTACGTTGGCTTTGGAGTTTTCATGATAAATTTTTGAGGTTCTTTTTTGCTGTCTTGTCCGATCATCATCTTAATAGCACATTAATGACAAGTCGTGTATCACATGTTGATGGCGTTGGAAAAAGTAATTTGGTTTAGTTCACTTTTTATCTGATGCTATTTTTAAACATTTTTAGTCGTCAGTAATGCTTGTTGTGATTTTGTTGTTTGTGTTGTCTCTTACTCTCCTAATGGGAGGTATAATGGGCTCTCTAATGAGTTTTGTTTCATTTGTATAACGGTTAGAGCTTAAAGTGATTTTTGAACGGTTACACCAATTTTTGAACAACCAGTGATTAAAGTTTTTTTTTATCTTTTCCTTATTTGGTAGACATTTAAGTCAAAAGCGTGGTTGAACCGGTGTAACGTTTCTGACGTAACGTGAGCACCGAGACCAAGAAGTAAACTTTGAAATGAAATTGTGTAACCAAGAGGCGTAACACAACGGCAGATAACAGGGCCACCGAGTAAATAGAAAATTTTATGAGAGAAAAGTTTGAAACAATCCAATTTGGCATTTTTGCAACATTTGCAGAACATTTTTGATTTGACGCCATGTCTACTAAGTCATGTTAAAGATCATACGCAGCCACTCTTTTTATATTAAATTCCGGTTTTATGATGCCTGTGCTGCCTTAAAGCGGCTTGAATATAACTGAAATCATTAAAAACTACAAGAAATTTTTTACAAAAAGTTTGGAGAAGAGTAATTCACCCCGAATTCATTGTTGTGGACTTTTTATGTATGTATGACTTTTTAAAATTTTTTTGTGCCTCAGAACAGGTAGCAGATAGTAAAATTTAATCGTGAACTCCTATAGGGGGATGCGTTTTAACTGAGAGCTCTAAGGACAATGTTATTTAAAAAACGAGGAAGCATTAATTTTCTAAGAAAAATTCGAAAAGGTTAAATTTTTCAGAATGATTGGAAATATTCCTGCATAAGTATTGGAGCGTTCAATTTCTTTGGGTTTTAGAGAACTGTCTGCATTGATTCAAATGATGATATGTATGATAACTCTCTTCTTAGGTTGCTTATACTTTTCTATCTTTTTAGAAGCGGCTATGTAGGTGCTAGTGCCAAGTGCTATATTGTATGAAGGCAGTTATCGTTGCAATATCCTTTCTAATAAAGGCTTTTAATTGCAAGTTTTTGCTAAGTGCTATTCGGAGCGCGGGTTCGGTAAAAACGCTCTTTTTCTGCTACAAGTTTTTATTCAAGTATTTTCTGGTAAGCAATTGAACTCTACTGAGCAGAATCGTCCGTCTGAGTTGCAATATAATAAATGCGTGCTGTTTAAATTTAGAAGTCTTTTTCAACCAGTAAAAATTCGGCATCATCATATTACGGCTCTTTAGAAATAGCGGAGGCGATGGGTTTCGAACCTTTAATCTTATGATTATAAACAGGGTTGCCTAGTGTGCTGTGCCAATTGGGTCTTGATTAGTGGTGTTGTCAAAGTCAAGGGAGTTACTAAGCTAATTAAGTATAAATATAAAGCAACATCAATAGTGGTTTGTTCTAAGTTTTGATTGAGTAATCCAGATCAAAAATGCTGAAAGTTTACTTTCTGTTTGCTCTTATTTGTCCTCTTGTTTTTTCATCTGATGTATGTGGAGAAAATGAGCTGGGAAACGCGACTGCTGTATATTGTGAAAAAACCATTCAACAATAATATGATTTAAAGGAAGTTATTATTCGGTCAAATTACTCTCGAAACGTAGATAGATATTTTATGTGAAAAAATAGATAGATATTTTACTGCTGTATCTATCTATTTTTTCTATCTACTTATCTATCTACTTTTTAGAAAAAAGTAGATAGATATTTTACTGCTGTGAAAAGAATACTACATTCCGCGTTGGCCAAGTTGATGTGAGTTTCGTGCCATATCGGAGCCATATTTGTCCAGTTGGTGATGGTGGGATTGAAGATTTTTGTTCTCGATACTGTTCAAGTTTTGCAATGAAGTTGGTGTTGGTCGTGGCAGGCATAGTACGCATGTAGTAGAAAAATAAAGGGTGTAAAAATAATTTGTGCAGTATAAAAATAATTAGATGTATTGGTTCCTCTCTCGTGTCAGGTTCATCCTGAAGGCGCGTGTTCGTCCCCTGCTTACATCTTCAAGTTTTCGTCCATCTTCACTCCTCTTGAGGATGAACACACGCCGTGTAATTAGGTCCAGGTTATGGGGTTGCCTTGGCCAGATGTATTCAACAATGTAGTAGCTTGAATGAATTGGGTTTTCCGATGCTACAATTTTTTGTTAGTAGTGCCATTGTGTGGTTTAAATTGAAGGGAAGAGGGGGATCTGCTGCGTAGAGAACAGGCATGATGAAGATGATAGTGACTGAATTTTAGATTAAGTTTGTTGGGAAGTGCGTTTTGTGACTTTGACTGATGTGGATCAACAAAGAGATTTATATGAGTTATTAGGTGTAGTTGCTTGTTTCCTCTTAGGGGTTCATTTACACTTTTCCTAGATTAATGTAGTGATCTGTCATGTGTGACAGCACCATTTGCTCCACAGTGTGAGGGGAGTGAAGTAATTCCCTCGGCATGGCAGTAAATGGCAATCACTAATGGAGTTTTCGGAAGTAATTCCCCCGGCATGCCAATAAATGAGTCATTAATGGAGTTTTTGGAGGAAAGTATATTGAGAACAGTGTGATTGACTGCTCTATTGATAAAGTTATTAAGAATGCGTTTACTGCGAAGAGCGCAAACTTTAATAGCGGCGTTATTCATCGACTGTTGGATATTTGATCGAACCTTGGCAAAAACGAATAATTGCAATAACGAAGAGACGGGATATTCTATTTTATCAAAGTATGGACACTAAAAGGTTCGTTAATTACTAATAACAATTTAGGATTTGATAGGCTAGCATTAATATTTTTTTATAATTTTAAGCAGAATTATCGTGTTTCGAACGACACGAGGCAGACAAGATTTGCTAATCGAAATGAACGAGTTCAAACAGCAGTACTACGATCGGAAAAAATTAATAAGTCTCGGATGGAAAAAAGCGGAGACAGTCGATGGGCGGGGTATTAATAGTTGGAACTCTTTAAAGAATAAGTTAACTGTAGAAGGCAAAGGGGGACTGGTTGGAGAGAATGTTTGGCCGAAGGTACCATTGGCAATAAATGAAGAAATTGTGAGATTACAAGAAAGTTTAATAGAAGGGTTCCGGGGCTGTAGAGATTAGGGCGATGTGTATAATTATGTTAGTAATTTAAAGTTGGTGAATGGTGATGGCAGGTTGTGTCAAGAAGTTGGATCGTATGCTGGTTTGTGTAATTCAATAGGGTGGACGTTTTGTGTGGATTGTTTGATGAGTGGTGTTTTGCCTGATAGTTTTACTGGTGTAAGGAGAGATGCAACGGTACAATGGAATGAGTGGTGGACGGCGGCACCTGTTGAAATTGGGGGGTGGGGGGATAATAGTGTTTCAAAAACGCCGTGTGGGGAAAAATTGTTTCTGATTTGTGGAAGTTCTCAGACATCAAGGGATTTTAATAATGTTATGGGTACTCCGCAATATTTTATGGATTTAAGTGCGAGGGGTCCTTCTGCAAATGGTTTGGGAAAGGATGTTTGGTTTTTCATTCCGACGAAAGATAATGTGTTGTGCCAGCCTTCGTTTTGTGCGCATGCTTTTTTAACGTTTACAAGAGGTTTGTCGTTAGTGACTGGCTTGGAGGCGCGTGATCAGTCGAATCAAGTTGTGGTCGATCGGACTTTGGATTCGTTTGCTTATGGTGTGCGTAAGGGGTGCTGAAAATAATTGGATTATCAAATAAAAATAAAAAGGCAGTGTTAGACTGGGCGAAAGAAAGAAGCATCAACTGGTGGTGCTAGTGATGTGACTGAGCATGTGCAGAGTTTCGCTAATACTGGTATAATTTTCAAAACAAATAACAAGCGAGGTAATCGAAGAAAATGGGGTGGGACATGGGAAACGAAAACGCAGTCGAACGACAGCAAGAATATCGTGTATTCGTTTCTTCCTCCAAAGGATCCTTCAATGGTATAAGTAAGTTGCTCAACGTTTAATTATTAATTTTTTAAGGGTGGGAACTATACTGCCAGGTTTTTTTGTTTATTTTTTGAGAGTTTGTTAATTTGAGTCCGCGCCCTTTCATGTTGAAAGGACTGTTTTTGTTGGTGCTGAGCAATCGGTAAGGGTCCTGTCAGTGTTAGTTTGGTTTTCTTCTGAAGAAAAAAGATGTTTCGTGAGTTTTTGGCCGTTGTTTTGCAGAGTCGTATGTATTGTAAGCAATTTATATTTTGACTTTCAATCGCGTGCCCTTCGAAGTGATAAAAGGTTCGGATGTTAAATTTTGTTGCTAATGGTTGGAAATAGTTTGGTTAATAATAGTTTGCTATTTTAGGGGTGCTTGCTCATTTTGCTTGGATTTCTAGATACGGCGATGCGTGCTCTCAATAGTCCTTCAAATTCAGGCCAGTTTTCGTTTGGTAGTCCTGAGAATCTTTTCAGATGTACGTCAGGCGGACTTGGATCTGTCATTTTCTTTTAATCAGTTCGTTAATGAAGTATTTTTGTGGAACGAGCAATTTGTGCGCTTCTCCAATTTAGCTATGTCACAGAGTTTGCAGTTTCGGCTATTTGGTTGGTCTCTGTTGTTCTTCGCTGCAAGTTTTTGACTTACTTTTCTGTCAATTGTTTCGTCGTTGAAAAATACGAACGGGTTTCTAGGTTGATAGCCTTCCAACAGAGTCATAGAAGTATTGCTGTGGCTTACGTTGTATTTTCTCTTTGCTAGCAGAACAAATAGGTTGAGTGCTCATAAAATTTTGAATGGGTAAAGTTGGTTTGTGCTTGTGGTGTGGTTAATTTCTCGATTTCGATAATTTTGAAAGAAATTGTTAAGTTCCGAGTTTTTTGTTAAACGGATCCGTTTGATATCGGTTTGATTGTCTTCTTGTGCTATAATATGAAGACCTAATTCCAGTGTTTGTTTTTCTAATGATTCGAAGATTGTAAGTTTCTCCGTTTATGGCTAATTCCTTGAGTTGCAAATTTTTACTCTTTCTTTTTAACAGAAGTAAGCGTTCAACATCTCTGTCGCCATATGATAACTCTCTTCTTAGGTTGCTTATACTTTTCTATCTTTTTAGAAGCGGCTATGTAGGTGCTAGTGCCAAGTGCTATATTGTATGAAGGCAGTTATCGTTGCAATATCCTTTCTAATAAAGGCTTTTAATTGCAAGTTTTTGCTAAGTGCTATTCGGAGCGCGGGTTCGGTAAAAACGCTCTTTTTCTGCTACAAGTTTTTATTCAAGTATTCTGGTAAGCAATTGAACTGTACTGAGCAGAATCGTCTGTCTGAGTTGCAGTATAATAAATGCGTGCTGTATAAATTTAGAAGTCTTTTTCAACCAATCAAAATTCGGCATCATCATATTACGGCTCTTTAGAAAAAGCGGAGGCGATGGGTTTCAAACCTTTAATCTTATGATTATAAACAGGGTTGCCTATTGTGCTGTGCCAATAGGGTCTTGATTAGTGGTGTTGTCGGGGTCAAGGGATTTGCTAAGCTAATTAAGTATAAATATAAAGCAACATCAATATTTGTTTGTTCTAAGTTTTGATTGAGTATTCCAGATCAAAAATGCTGAAAGTTTACTTTCTGTTTGCTCTTATTTGTCCTCTTGTTTTTTCATCTGATGTATGTGAAGAAATTGAGCTGGGGAACGCGACTGCTGTATATTGTGAAAAGAATTCTGCATTCCGCGCTGGCCAAGTTGATGTGATTATATATATATATATATATATATATATATATATATATATATATATCCCCCAAACTCAGGAAATTGTTTGTTGTTTGGTTTTTCGTGCATCTCTTAGAATAAATACTAAAGGTTGATAACTTACATAAACAATTTTTTATGGCTGTCATATTAACTTTCACAAATCTCACAAAATAAAAACCATTCAACAATAATATGATTTAAAGGAACTTATTATTCGGTCAAATTACTCTCGAAGCGTAGATAGATATTTTAATGGGAAACCTAGTTCGCCCAGTTCATACCTAGGCGGACAAAGACCTAATCTATTTCTATCTAGTGAATAAACCAAAAGCTCTTGATTTAAATTTGACAAAGTTCAACTATCAAAAATATTTCGTTTAGTACTAAATAGCCGCTGTCTTTTTTTAGTAAAAACTCAGATTGTTTTAATCCGCCAGTAATTTGAGCTGACAACTGTATTGTGATCTTTGTTAGAATAACTCTAAATGGAAGGAAGGAACTAACTGTTGAGACACAGGTGCATTAGTCTTGTTTTTATCTGGGGCAGCTTAAGAATTCGACCAAAAACGTTGATTTCTTGATTTGGTTTTAGTTTTTATGTCTTTAATTTGAGATGAAACACGGTTACATGAGTCAGCGTAGTATATGTCATCTTAGTCACAGGAGGGACTTAGTGTTGACACGAGAGGGCTTGGTTCCGAGTTCTTGGCACAAGGAACGAGGAGACTAAGATTTATGTTCTTTTCTGTTTAATTGCTCTCGAACGAAGTTTGAAGCAATTATTGTACACCATTTCGTCGTTTTAATGCAAAATTTTTGATTGATCGTTTTTTGTTCAACATTCGTTTGATTTAACTTCTCGAGTGACATCTTCACGCTTGACTTTCTGATATTTTCGAGTGATTTAAATTGCACGCATTGGAGTTTAAGTCTGTTAATTCTCTCATCCGAAAGGTCGCGGGATCGAACCCCTCCTTTGCACCGTAAAATTTTCTCTAGGCTATTTCTCTTTCTAAATTGTCTGCCTCGCCAGTCGTTCGAGAGGAACTCGTCCAATGTTTGTCGGTTTGTGTAAAGAATCGAAATGGTGAAAAATAGTTATACATATTTTAATAATTGCGGAAGGAACTTAAACAAATGCGCGGTAAAAGCTGTTAGATTCCTTAGTTCAAAAATAATTAACGATTGAGCTAGCTACCAAATTCTTAGTGCCAAAATGGTTTTCCCTTGATCCTCTAATATCTTAGCGTTTTTAAATGCTCTTCGGGTTAATTTTTGTTTCATCTCTAGATACCACGTAAAATTTGGTTACTAATGAAGTTCCTTGAGTGTTTTTGGTCTTTTTTTAAATAAAATGAAGTTTTGTTTTATTTCGCCTTTTTAGTTGTTAATTTTTTGTATGCCGTTTTCTTTGTAATTGAATGTAAATGATGTTGTAACAAGGTGCTCTATTATTATTTTTGAGACATTGCAACAAGCTGATATTCTGAAAGGATATCAGATTTTTATTTTTTTTTGTCTTCGACTGTTCTTGGTATATCTTCAATGATCTTTGTGCTCGGTGCTACTAATTCGGAGCTCGCGGAGAATTGTCGGGCTGTAATCTATGTAAAATGTACTTCGAGTCGATTCTGAAGTTTTCAGCGCACATTTTTCAATGACTTCTACCACTCCGGAGATTAAAATTGTGCGTCATTTGTGCTCGTTGGCATTGTTTTTTGGTCATTCGTGATTGATTTTTTGGGTATTAACGTTTTAACTCTCGAAAAATGACTGGTGAGCTCTTTCATTGATTCCGAAAGGAAAATGTAAGCTCTAATTGAAGTAGAGGTCACACGAACAAGATTGATATAAATTTCTATTTCTTAAATGACCTGTTTGAAATTGGATTGGGAAATACAAATAGTGTTTGAAATCCACTTTTCATTTATCAGCTCTATTTATCTTCTGTCTAAGTGGTCGTTTTAAGCTATTTTTCTCAACAGTCGCACAGACGGTAGACTTTTGCTGCTTTTAGCTGTTTTTGCTATGTTGGTTACCTTATTGTGTTGTTAGATTATTGTTAATGGCTGTCAAACCAAGTTTGTAGTAATTATATTATTGATGTGGTCCTTTTAATGCGATTTTTTGCTTGACCAATTTTTCTTCTGACCGAATTCACTTTTCGTCCTGAAAAACGGGATAAACAGGTAGCGCTCGGAGGGTATTAAAAGGCTGAACTAGTCTCTAAGTATGCGATTCACCGAAACTGTTCTGAGGAGACAATTTAGGGTGGAAGTGGGCGATTCTTAGTCTTAAAAATTTGACCTGCTCAGTCAACCCCCGACACCCCCCCGTGTACCCTGCTCCAACATAGCGATTTGGACCCCCTTTTCATCAAGCTCTCCCACAACGCTACCCCCCGCCCCCCCATATTGCATGACACCCCCCCATTGCGAAATCCCCCACTCCGCTCACACCAACCTAATGCTAGCATCCCTAAGACGCAGTGGGCTACTACCGAAGCCAACCACTCTGTTAGTCGATTATTTTTTTCGCTTTCAATTTTTTTTACTGGTTATAATGGTATATAATTATATAATAACCCCCCCCCCCCCAACTGAAGCAGGCTGCATAGTTAGAGCTCCCACTAGTCGTTCGAGAGCAATATTTCTGACGTTAGTCGGTTATGTTGTTTTCGATGCAGTTGCTTTTCAAGAAACTAAAAAATTTGAGTAACTTTCGTGAAGTTAACATAGAATAGCTCCGTTTCTTTCATACTAATCAGTTTGGTTTATTAAAGAGCTCGGTAGTCTTTTGCTATAAAGTTTTTAATAGTATTTTTTCATTTAGGAAACTTTGATGTTTGGTGCACATTTGTGCATCTAGGTCATAAAAATTTATTTATGATTAAAATAGAAGCCTTGATAATTTTTAGATACTTTTTGGCTCAAAATAATTTGTAGCAATTGTCTTAGTCCTGTTGGTATTTTACTAACAATTAATAGTTGTTTAAGATTTTTTAAATTCCGATTTTCTGCAGTGCCAGAAGTTGACTTCTCTGAACTGTCGGCATTTTCAAACTTCCAGGGTGCGTGTCACAAGGTTATGAGACTCTGCAGAAGTCATCACTGCAAAATTCTGGCTTAAAATCTAACAGCTACGCGGTTCTGGATAAATATCAGAATTTCTCATAAGCTATACGTCAAATAACCTATACTTAAATGCCTATTGATAGTTAGTTTGTACTGCCTCGAAAATCATAATCTTTGTACTGGTTGAAGAAGTCAGGATTAAATTTATTTAGTTATGCTCAAAAATCAAGTTAATTGGCACGTAGAAAACTGCTTCCAGTTATATCTCATTGTTTTGATATAATATAGTGTAAATTTTCATGTTAAAATTGGAAAAATACAGCATATTTTGTTGATAGCAATATAGAAAAGTTTGTTCTTTGATCACTCTTATTCAGGTGCCACCAAAACTCACAAGCCAGCTGACCAATGATGAAAACTCATCGTCAATATCTTCAAATCTCAGTTTCTTCACAAGTAGTAGTGGTAGTAACTCGGAGAACAATCTCTGTGCCAAATCACAAGCTGGCAAGGAATCCGCGGAAACAACTACCGTAACTGCTATCGACGCAAATTACCAAAGTGCAGATAAGCTGCCTCAAGATGTAGTGAAACAGCGGAAGGAAGTTGTTAGTATATCTTTGCCTTGTTCTCCTCGTCTTCAAGACAACGCCCGAACTACGCGGAACAATTTCGACTTTGTTAATGGGAAAGAGCTTCTATCAACAGATAAGAAGTCGTCTCAAGACGAGGAGTGCAAAGAGGGAACGTTAACAGTTTCCACCAATTGCAGTATGTTTGAAGAGACTATGAGCGATATAAACGGGGATGCTCGAAGCCCGTCTGTGTCCTCAAATGACTCCAAAAGCTCAATGGGCTCTACAAAGAAAATTTCACATCTGCAGAAGCTCAAAGAAAAAGTTAAGAGTGTCAAACAGAAGATCAAATCAAACAAACCTGTCGCTTCAACGTTTCGGAGAAACCCTTCGACTGTTAAAAGTGCAACAAAAATTTGTTCCTCTGAAGATGAAAACGCCTCCACTGCTAGGGAAAGTCCCAGACAAGATGTGGCAACTAGTCCTCATGTCGATCACAACTACGTAACCAGGTCCTTTAACGGTGTTCCGACATCTATCAACAATAAAACAGACTCCACATTTCAGACTCCAAAGCATGAAGTCAATGGGACTCGAAAACAAAATGTAGCTAATGAGAATGCTTCCTCCGGTGGGTGGAATGAGAGATCAAAGGCGAGTCATGCGAATAACCAACAGCAACCACGGACACCTTCGCAGCCTGTGTGTGTACCCCGTAAAGGACTGGTGACCTATGGTCAGTTCAGCGCCACAAATACGAACTCTGCTGGGGTGGGTAGTCAAAGTGTAGACGTGATTGACAGACTGAACCAGCAAACAGTCACCAAGTCATGGAATGGCGACTCATCACTTGATAGCAGTAAAAGGTTCTTCACATACGCCAACAACAACAACAGTTATGACAGTTATCACAATAAGTCAAGACAGTACGATGAAATTGATTCGGAGCTTGACCGAGGACACGCTCGGAAAAGAAAAAGTCATGACCCTTATGGTCATAGCTATGGACATGATAATGGCTACTCCAATGGTGGAGGAGGACACTACAAGGGGTACAACAACAATAACTATTGGTACGGTAAACCCGAGCAAAGACACGTGAATAAATTCCAGTATTTCCATGAGAACAGAGGGAAAAGTATGGGATATTACGGGGACAGCTTCAGCAACCGGTACAGAGGACGAGGAGCAAACCAACACTACCGCTAGTTATGAAAACTTATTATTGTTTATTAATTGTTTCTTAACAAAACTGTCTGTTTCAATCGGTTTTCGCAGATCTTCAATGTTTGTGCTCAAAAGTAATATTAGGAGATATAAATTGTTGCTGATATTATGAAGTGCGTTTGATGAAAATGCCACCCTTAAAAATCTTGAAATGTATCTCGAAATTACATTTTGTCAAAGTTGGGAATGTTAATTAAATGTTCCAGAAATATTTTTGTGATTTTATTGGAGACAGGAACCCTTTTGGAAAAGGCGGTAGTAGTTGTATCTGTTCTCACTTGAAGATTTGATATGGTGATTTTTTATTGGAACATTATTGTTGAAAACAGTGAGTGCGATCAAATTATTACTCCGGCCTCCTGAAATGAGAGGAATGGTGTACGACCTGCTTTTGTTTGGTCCTTTTTATCCCTCCAAATTTTAAAAAGTTAGTATTAAGAGTTCTTCTCTGTTTTATCAACCCTTCTGAACTCCTGGGTAGGATCAGTCGTCTTTGGATCATCTGAACTCCTTGAAGCCCTAATTGGGCACTTAATTGGACGAATCTTTGACTCGTTCTGGGAATTTCATTGTCATTTCCTTCTCTTCGGCTCTAACCGGGAACTTATTAAGTGCATGTTTGACTCGAACCAGGAATATTACGTACTCTTTTTTTGTTACTCTTCAGCCCTAACCGGGCACTTGTTAATCGAGGTTTTCAGAACTGTTCGGGCAACCCCATACTGTTCAGGCAACGCATTGCATCAGTATGAATTTAAACCCAAAGAATTATGAGCCCTAACTGGGCTTTTTTTTGCAAAATACATCCCAAATTAAATATTAAACCATTTAAAGTAAGACAAATGAAAACATGACAATATAAGTTATTTTTCGTCAACTGCTGCGTAAAAATACTTCATATGAAAAAGAAGTCTAAAATCCGATGAGGGTACTTGTATGTCTGGGTGAAGACCGTACTTGCTTAAATGCTTTTTGGAATTTAACTTTTTATGTGTGATGAAGGGAAATCGCAGCTCTCTCGGTACATCTCTATAGCATTGATTCGTTTGTTTAAAAACGCTCATCCATTTTCCATTCAATCATTTCGATGAGACCCACATTGAATTAATCAAACGTTAAGAGCTTTATCATGTAGTACATTTCATCGGCTGTTTCAACAGTCCCCTTTAGTCTTCCGTTGTAGCTGTCGAATAGGTTGTTGGTACCAGCCGTAGCAACGACATATTTCACCTTTCTTTCTTTGAGCTCTTTAGAAAATTGGATCAGTGTAAAAAGTTGAAATGCAACCATCAATACAAGAGAAGGTCAGTGTATTTTGTATGAACACCCCAAGTACCAAAGGGGATCGAAGAAGACACTTTTTTTCGTTGCAAAAATTTTCACTGTCCTTTGTAATTCGTCTAAGTGGTCTTGTCTTCTCTAAGACAAGAATTCCTCTTAACATTGGATGTGATAATTTGAATTCGAGATTTCCTACAAGCTTTGAAACTCAGTATTACTGTCTGAAAAATGGAAGACTAGGCAATTTTCGGTGATTGCTCTTTGTTCTATCCGCAGGTGGCAACTCGTTCCAGAGTTTAGACCTATAGATCGAAAAGGCTCTGTTGCCATATGAGTTTTTACTTTTCAAGACAGTTTTTAAGGAACATATCGAGTGCTGACCTATTTGCTAATGAACTGATTTTTTTTCAAAGTATTCGGTTTATCGTGTACATAGATGATCTCATGTATAAAATTTTTAAATTAATTCGCCCCTGGACAGGTAGTCGATGTAAACTAAATAAGAAGTCTTGACAGGAGTCAAATTAGCAAAACCAGAAGTTAAAAAGACGGACAGAGTTTTGAACATATTGAATTTTTTTCGATTTTATTGCTTCCAGTATGCAGTGAGTTGCAGTAATCGAGACATGAAATGGTGCGATTCTGCGCGGATAATTGTTAATTAACTTTTCATTCTATACAGTTTTGTGAGCTCATGGCAACACACATTTGTTACTGCGTTGATTTGGTTACACATAGAAAGAGTATTATCCAGAACTTCCCCAATGTTGTTATCTTTGTTCAGTCAGACACAACTTTTTACATTTTCCAGGTTGGCATAACTAGATTTTTTTTAGGCAATAAAAAGAGCTTCGCTTTTTTCGGTTAATTTTTAATTTCAAAATGTTAAATGCTTCCAAAACCGTTTGGGCTTTCAACCACAGCTCCTTCGTATTAACTGACTAACTTTTGTTGTGTTAATGGTAAACAGCAGTTGACATATATTGATCCTTGAGGTACCCGTCTTTTGTTTTCTTTCTGATAAGTGAGGATTAAACCATCTCAATTTTCTAGAAAGAAACTGAAGCTTAAGTTTTTATTCTTTCCGCCGTGTTCTCGTCTGAATTCTTAATATCATTTTAAAATTTTTTGTCAGTGATTTCAATTTGTTAAACAGGTAGCAAACTACAATGCATGGGGTTGCTATAAAGCAGAAAAAAAGTTAATTTTTCTTAGCTGTGAAAACCAGTTTCTGTTTTCCATATCTGCTTTCTTTGGAAAAAAAGTACGAAAGAATATATCAATTATTCATTTCGCTTTGAGCAAAATGAAGGCAAAATTGTTTTGAAAAAAAGTAGATCTGACTGGTTTTTGGCTACCTACGTGTTCTTCCATTTCTCTTCATTGTTCTATCAAATTTGAAGATCCTGGTTTATTCGTCCTTAGACTAGGCAATAAATGAAATGATATGTTCGCCAAAAAATAATGCACTTGATTTTTTCCTTATATTATTCGGTTTTTAAATCTTTTTTTGATAGCCGCGAAGCGATAGTTGGGGCTATTTTTGGTCTTCTCTTGGTTTTTACAATTCAAAGAATTTGAATTGCATTGGGGCGCTGTCTTTTTTAAGATGTTCACACATTTTCGTGATTTTGAAGTCAAATTGGAGTAGTGATTTTAGTCACGCCGAAACAGGAAGTGGAGTGAAAAAGCGAGTGGTTTTGCGTCGTGAATTTTTTTTACTCTAATTTTAGAACGGTGTTCGAACAAAAATTTGCTTTCTCGTTAGTGGTTTTTTAATCACATGCGGCAATTTCACTTTGATTTTAACTGTTTTTCGATTTTATGGATCGGATTTTTTTCTAAATGGTTTTCCCATCCATCGATAGTTCATTCTAGGCCTAATTTTTTGTTTGAACCAAATTTCCGTTTCTCGCTCATGCTGTTTTGTTCACATGCGGGATTTTGACATTCCTTTATTTCTTATTTTTGTAAATTTTTGAAATGGTTTTCGCAATTCACCCATAGTCTGTTCTAGGTTTAATTTTTTGTTTAGTCAATGAAAATTGTTACGTCAGGATTGTTTGAATCACGTTTCTTCGTTAAGATTTCTGTTACAAACATTTGACGTCGCAATCACTTCTAGTGTGCGTTTTGTTCATTCATTCATGCAATTTTAACTGAATTGCGTGCGTGACGTCATTTTTCAATTTAGTGGGGTGAGTTTTCTGTTCATTCGCGTGATAAAGTTTTGGTCACACGTGAGTTACTCACTCTCAAAAACGACGTCCTCTAAGTTATGCCTTTCCTTAATCGAAATTTAACATCTCGGTTCTTAATGAAAATAATTAATTTCTTTGTAGTCTTTTTATTTCCGTTTTGAGACTGCAGATCTACGAAGATATTGCGGCTATTTTCTGGCAATCTCGCCAGTGATGTTTGAATTTTGATTCTGGTTTCGAACATTGGATTTTAACAGTAGCTTAGTTTGTAATTTATAGTAAATAGTACCTGATGGTAATATCCAAGGTGAAGAGGTGTTCTTGCGAATTTTTGAACCCATATAAGTCCCTCATCTAAACTACGGACTCCTCGACCTATCTACCTAACCCCCTACCTGCGCCCACCTCTCCCCTACCTACCTACTCCCTTCTTTCAAAAATTTTTGAGTTCTTGATTGTTTTTATTTTTTTTCTATATATTTAAATTAAATTTAGATTTGTTTTTATTTCTTTTTCTGAATTAGGTAAGGTTAGTTGAATTTTTTATAGCAGGACTCTTCGAGCCGTTTCTGGTACTCTGTCGGCTTTGTTTTTATGAAAATTGGTTGGATCATTTTTTTCTTTTGTAGAACTTTCTTTGACTTCTTAAGTGACCTCTTCACGCTTCTCTTCATTTTTGAGTGATCTCAGTTGATCCCACTCCGAGGTAAAGTTTGTTACTACAGTAAAAGCGATTGTAACATAGCGAATTACATGGGCTTTATAGCCGAGTGGTGAGTGCTTCTGTTGAGGACTGCGGAGGTCGCTGTTTCAAATACCACCGTGACCGGATATTTTTGCACACATAAACAAAAATTTATCTAGACTAAAAGCCCTTGAACTAAATTGCCCCGCCTGTCGTTTGTTTCGACGTTTAACTATAGGCTAGCAATCACAAAAATTTAATTCTGAAAGCCTCTCAAGTGGACGCTTTCTGATACTGGATCCAAATAACTCAAAGCTCCCCCAAAACGTTCGTTAGCTTTCGTTGAAAGCATTAACCAGTCTGATCGCAGTTACCAGTTTTATTAGTAACATTTAGCGCCTTCAAGAAGGCATTTAAAGTTTCCTAATTTTTTAAAGTAAAATTTTATGCATCTTTGTGTAAATCTTTTGTGCATCAATATGCAGCTTAAAAATTGCATAGATTTTGCTCTTTCTGTTTTTCGTTTTCACAAATGCACCGCATTTGAAAACTAAAGGTTAGTCATTTTACACCTAGGTGAATATTCTGTTTCACTTTGTGATATTTTTCTAGTTAGTTAAGTACGAAAAGCCGATTATTTAGTTTTATAGTTGCTCTCAAATGAAGTTTGTAGCAATTATTTGAGTTCTGTTGCTCTTTTTCTTGAGATTTTTCGCATGATTAATTTTGGTGTGACCATTTACATCGTGTCCTACAAAATAAACTGACACATCGCGAGGGCACTAAATATGTTCAGTGCGTTTAGAACTATGCTAGGCTCGCAGTAAAAACACTAACGTATACAAATGTTTTATTTTTTGGTAATAATTAATCAAGTTGTTTTAACTAGATGTATTGTCCTTTTTGCATGCTCAGTTTTTCTAAGTTGTTTCAGGATTTCCAAGCGGATGAAACAATCGGAGCTGGGTCGACAATCTTCAAGTTTTTTCTCTCTCGGCGCAACTTAAAGATATAAAAGTAAGTAGTTTTAATACATTCAAATTAACAACTCAACTGTAACTCAACAATCTGTTTTTGTGATGATGAGGCTTGTTTACTTAATAAACATTTAAACAATTCCAATGATAAACCAATAAGCTATCAACAAATAATGATAATAATTGTTTCAATTTCTCGGGAAATTCCATTCATATACTTGACTCTCCCCTTCTTTTGGGAAAACTTTCCGGAGTCTTTTTGTTTTCGTCCATCATTCTGTCAGGTAGTTGAAGTAGAAAATTGATTTGAGATCTGTTACTTGATTTGAAATCTGCCACATAGTTCCAATCCAATTGAGTGACGTCGAAATATAGTCCATATGAATATCGAAAAGATGATGATCCGGAATATTTTGGGTCTTATAAAACG
Source organism: Convolutriloba macropyga (assembly GCF_964194025.1). Lineage (NCBI taxonomy): Eukaryota > Metazoa > Xenacoelomorpha > Acoela > Convolutidae > Convolutriloba > Convolutriloba macropyga. The sequence goes on from NC_134468.1 coordinate 55,177,335, forward strand.
CGTTGGATAAAGCATTAGTATTTTACAATACATCTGCACCGATGTCAGCAGTTGATATATGATGCATGGAAGGGGAAGTGGCAAGCGATTGCCTTGATTTTGTCATTGATGGATTGAGGGCATTGGGATTGATGTTATCAGCATTCAGGTTGAGATTTGATGCTCGACTTGATCGAAATGATTGGATTTGTTCAGATAAAATATGAAACTTCCGTTTCCATTTAGGATTGATGTCGTCTTTGAATTGGTCTTTCACGCAAATAACTGGTTTGACACCAATTTTGGTGTTATCATCATGCTTGAGGAATGAAGGAACAAGCTGTCGGATTATGCGAAATCTGTGATATAGCCAAAGGAAGAGGGCATGAAGTATCAAGTTTAAGATAAAGACAATGACATTCAGGCTGAGTGATAGTTTAATAGGAACATAGGAACTGAATTCTTTCATCAGAGATGGTTTGAACATAGTCATTTCATGGGCTATAGGTTTAGCAATATTAGAGAGATGTTCTGATTTTGTGACCACAGGGTTCAATAACATTTTTTCTCTGACTTTTCTCAATAGATTGACACCGGCGGTTGTTCTCGTTTCAAAGTACGGCAAGCTGTCAATTGGTGGTAGTTCGCTTAGTAGAAATTCTAATGGATCAGCTAGTTTCACTTGGACTCTTTTTGCTGGTATTCGGTCGCAGCTTGAGAGATCGGCTCGGATTTTTATCATATGACCTAAAAGTTGGTAACCGCATTCGATGGTCATAATGCAAATCTTGCATCCTGGGACAATTTGGCTTTGTGATGGAACGACTGTATCTATAGAAGTTTTTCAAAGACTATAGTCTTCTGTTGCTGAAGTTATCAGCCATATACCATACCCTAAGTGTCGTGCTTGAACTTGGTTTGGTAGAAAGATCACTTCAGTCTCACATTCTCGGATAGCTTCAATTGTTGTCTTGAAGAACAATGTGGCAAGACAAGATCCATGGCTTGGCTGCGTAGCTACTGCTTGATGGCAAATTCGGTATCTTGACGATCCCAAACATTGCTCAAACTGGTCCGCAGATAGTGGTATCGACTCCATCTGATCCTCAGATATCGCAGGATATGGTGCCTCGATGCTCCATTTAATTGCCATCTGAGGTTCAGGTTGTGGCATTGGAACTGTTTCTGCACTGTATACTGAAAAAACGGTTTGACGCGATGCTAAAGGTATAGCCAAGGTCACAATAAGTCCTTCTTCAACCGTGATCACGTCCCGGAGCAACTTTGCGTCATAATATGACATCAAGTCGCTGGTAGGTATTGCCAAAGAAAGTCTATCAGCAGCTTTGTATTGTTCACGTCCTACATGATCCAAGATTGCCATCAGTGATTCTCTTGGGACTAGCGACATCGGTAGGTGTTTCTGTAGAAGAGTCGGGATAGAATTCAGCAAATTGAGTCTGTAGCTGTAGAGTGCTGCTCTATAGCTTTTGACATCTGAATAGAGTAGGGTAAGAAGAGCTGCCGCGCTATCGAAATTAAAATTGATTTGCTGGTTCGAGTAGAGCATTTGGTCACAGTCTCGTAATATTATATTCCAGAATGTCAAATTGTTCCTCGACGACTGCCCAATTTTTATTTTGGGTTTCGCTCATTTGTCTCTGTATTTCTCTAATTTCTGCAAGCTCGTTGCTGACCATAAAAAATTTGTCGTTGGTTTCTTCCTTAATTTGGGTAACATATTGAGTAATTGCTTCTGTATACATTGTCAGCTGTTCAATGTTATGTGCGTTCGCTTTGGCTTGATCTTGACAGCTTCCAAAAATTCCTGTCACTCCACATCCTCCTGCATTTCCCATCATTATTCCGCTGCCGAATAATCCAATTCCGGCCATAGCGAGAGCACCAACATGCGCTCCTCTTCTGATCCTGTTGCCTTTTTCGCTTTCGGTATGTAGAAATGTTGCTGTCTCGTTTCGCATTTTTTCTACCTCTGCTCGTGATTTCTCTACTTCAATTTCCAGCTGGTTCATGATCCAATTGATATTATAGTGAGATGAGTTAGTATTGAAGTGAGATGTAAAATCGAGTGGACAATTTGATGACTCGAGATTCCATTTTTGGTTCAGATTGTTAAGGAGTTTTTCGATATCAGCTTTCATTGAGAAATTGAATGATGGAAAAGGTATAAGAAACTGTACCGGAACAAATTTTTCAGCGAGCAAAATTTTTGTCTCTTCGTTGAAAATAATTCCTTTTTCTAAGATATCGTCGTATTTCTGTTCTCCGTAAAAAGTTGTAAGGACCAGTGGGGGAGAGAATAGGGTTAGGAATAAAATAAGCCTCATCATCGCTTCGGTTGCTCTAAAATTAACAGTAGTATGTTGTCTGTGTTTTCAGATTTAATATTTAGCCTTGTCTTTTGTGAGTACTCAGATAAAATAAATGTTGGATTCATATAATTTGCAAACATAATGTTTTCAGTTCAAAATGTTGAAACTTGTTATCTTTGTTTCTCTGTGTGCCGTGGCTTTGTGCTGCGAGAGTTTCTCGTGGCGCGGCCATGAGCTGTTTTGTTGCCGAAATGGCACATATATTCAAATCAAAGATCAACGTGTGTGGTCTTCGTCAAGGCCATCTGTGTGTCCTGCTGTTCCGTCAGAGGACGGGTTTGACTTGCCTGCATTGATATTGATACTTGTCAGTATCTGCTGCGGTGTAAAACAGCTGCAATTCTGTACTGCTTACATTGTATACAAGTTGAGTAAATAGAACTTTGTGTGAAACTTGAACTGAAACTTGACTTGTAGGTTTTAGAAAGGTTACTTGTTGTTTTAGAACAATAGCTTTTTTTGTGACTTTCTTTAATTGAACTGTTACTGTTTGTTTTGTTTTTTTTTGTTTAACTGATGGACGCTCAATCAAAAATGGTGAAAACGGTTTTTTTTTTCAGATCAAAACATGAAAAGATCGCTTCGTAACGGTAATGTTTCTGGGAGAGATGATTTATTAAATATTTGTGCTGTTGCTGAGGAGTATGTTAGTTATGTCACAGAGTTGGAAGCAAAAACTGATATAGAACGGACTACTCCAAGCATTCTGAAAGGTGTGAAGTCTGTGCGGTACACTAATAAAAATGACAAAGTAAGTTTCACTCACTCAAATCATCATCATCCAAATACTCATTTAAAATTCCTACTAAAATTTCGGTCTCTATTTAGCATTGTGTGGATCAGTTGCTTCAAATAAGAAACTTGAAAAACCGATTCAATATCACGGAAACAAGAGTGACTAACTGTGGAGCAAACGTTTACTTGGGTGTTTTTCCAAAAGACGAATTAGTGAGGACTGATTTTGTCGAGTTTGATTCACCAAAAAATTCGGCGGTGTCTGATCTCTCAAAGGGATATCTGTTAACTGTAGATAAACCAAATTTTACTCGCTGGCACAGCGACTATATGGAGGCAATCGACTGCCTCATAACTCTCTATGGTTCGGGGGAGAAACATTGGTTTTTCTTTCCTCCTTCAAAAATGTGTGGTTTACTAGAAAGATGCTACACTCGAAAAAATGACTTTATTGGTTGTCTACAAAAATATGGCGATAAGATACTCTATTGTAGACAGTGTGTTGGGGATACAGTTTATTTGCCCTACGGATGGCTTCATTGTGTTATAACGGTAAATATACATAGCGTGTGTGCCTCTCTTCTATCGGTTGGATTCAAGATTCCGAAGAAGAGAAGAGAGGATGTTTGGAAAGTAATGACATCTGCTATTACTGTTGAAGGTAGCAGAGAAGATAAAAAAAGAAGGGACCGGTAAGTTGCTTAAACCAATAAATTACTAATTTTTTGTTGTTTTTTTTTGTTTTTTTTGTTTTTTTTTGTGAAATGTCGCGGTTATTAGGTTCGAGTAATACCTCTATAGAAAGCTATTGGCGAACTGAATTGATTGGCAATACTATTTTTCTTCTGTTGTTAATAGTATAAGAGCGGTCCCAATTTACATGTCTATACCTAATCTTAATACATGGGGTGAACACAAACTTTTGTGTATCTCAACAACTAATGAATGTCAGGTTAGCAAAAATTGATATGGGACTCAGCTGGGCCTAACATTTCACACGGCGGGTCGTTTTTTGAACTAATTTTCATAATCTCTGAGCGGTCCCCATTTTTTTATTTATTGCCTATCTTAATACATGGTGGATTTTAAAAAATTTTCATAACTTTTTTTCTAATCACTTTCAGGTTAGCAAACTTTGTCCAAAGAGATGGCATCGCATTTCGAAGCAGATGCGATGTTTTTTTTACAGATTTTTTTTTTGATTTTTTTTTTTAAACAAAAAAGCATATTTCGATATTACTATTGGAGAAAACACTGGAAATAGTTCTTTGAATTATTGGCCAAGGTAAGCAGGTTGGTGATGACCAATCAAACTTTGAGAATGCTAGCTTTTGAACAAAATTTTTAAGCACAATTGACTTCAGAGTTTCAAGACTATTCCTCAAGACAATTAAGTTCGGAGCTTTTGATGAGTTTTCATGCACAAGATTGTACATAAACAGATTCCTGTGTGCATCAAATATGGCAACCACTGCTCCCTCGCTTAAGTTTCCAATGTCAATTATTTTTCCGGACTCAGTTAGTTTTGATTTTGAGGAGATTGTTTTCACTACCGAATATGATGATTTCTCAATATCTGATTGGCTAAAGTAAATTCTCAATTTCGGTTTTTCAATTGCGTTTATTTGACTTCTTTTGTTATTGGTGTTGTCTGCTGCTGAGCACTTTGCTGCTTTACTTTTGGTTTTATCAGTTTTCTTTGATGTTTGAAGTCCTTGTGCTCGCTGCTCTTCACTTCTTTTTAAATCCAATTTTGTTGCTCGTGAAGGTCCTGCTTGTGGGTGGAATATTGCTTGCTCCATGTTTTTCCTGTATGATTCAACAATTTTTTGCTTCTTGACTTCTGGTTTTGTTGTATAGGAGGATATTGGAACTAAAACTTTGCCATCAATAGTTGTTAGAAACTGTCGTTCTTTTGCTTTCACGTTTGTTCTCGGTTTTGGAATTTGTGTACCTGGACTGAACCGAACTGTTTTGTGTGACTGCTGCTTGTTTGCAGAAACGGGTGAGCTTGTATTCATACTGCTTCTGCCTTGGACTTCTGTTTGATTGGATAAATCTGCGTTTTCCGGTGTATTTTCCTGTTTGTTGTCCGGCTGCTCATTTTGTGGTAAATCCACAATTAACTGTTCTTGGTGTGCTTGCTCTTCTATTACACCGTCATCTAGGATCGGAAACTCGTTGAAAGGGAACTCTGGTTCCTCCATTCGTTCCTGTATTACGTGTGGTAGAACTACGTCCGGTCTTTCGGGCACTGGTTGGGCTGCAAATGGTGGTGCAGCTCTCATCAACGGGTATCTGTAAGAGATATTCACTGCATCTTTATTCGTCGGTTGTGTTTTGTTGGCGGTGGCTTCATTAGCAAACGTATGACTAAGCATTTTGGGAATTTCGCTGTCGAATAATTCTGGTTCCTGCCTGTACTTGCTAAGAAAAGGATCTGGCGTGAAATTATTTGGGTGCAAATTTTCTAAATCTACTGGCGGCTCCAATGGCTCATACTTTCGCAATCTAATTCTGTGAACACATTGTGTATAGTTCGTACCAACTTTCCTTACTAAATAATTTGAGTTAGTGAGGACTTTTTCTACTTTATACAGTGGAAGCCAAACCTGCATTGATTTGAATCCAAAACTTGTTTGGTGAGTTAGTTTAGGGTTTAACAAAAGGCAAAAATTCTGAGTTTCGAGTGGGTCTGCATTTGCTTTTGCGTCATAGTATTTTCTATACTTATGGTAAGCTTCAATGATTTTCTCTTTGTTCTCTGCAAATTTTACCTGCATTGCATCTTGTAGTTCTGTTACGAAATCTGATTTTGGATCAAATTTCTGACTATTTTTTCTATTAAATCGTATATCAAGTGGCTTAATAGGTTCTCGACCGTGAAATATTGATGTTGGTGTGCATCCTATGGATGAATAGTAGCTAGTGTTATGAATGTAAGTTGCAAGAGGTACGTAAAGATGCCAGTTTGACCATTGCTCATTGGTGTTAAGTTTGAGAATTCTTTTTAATGCTGAGTGAGATCTTTCAACAACTCCTACAGTTTGTGGATGTTTAAGAGTGGCGTGCTTTAGTTTTATTTCGAGTAATGTGCATAGTTCATGCATTAGGTCTGAGACAAAATTTGAGCCTAAATCTGAAAGAATTGTGTGAGGTATGTAACTTTGTGAGAAGAAAATTGCCGCTAATTCAGTAGCAACTTTTTGTGCGTTTACACTTGTTAATGGTTTTGCAAATAAGTACTTTGAAAACACATCTATGCCGGTTAATACGTACTTAAAGACAGGTGATTTGAATGGCCCTACAAGGTCAATTTGCATCATGTCTCCTGGAAAAGACTGAAGTGATGAAATGGGTTGTAAAAGTGGTTTGAGTGAACTGTTTAGAATTGATTTTGTTTGAAGGCATGTTAGGCAGTTTTTTATAACAGATATTAAATATTCCGTGAAGTTCGGAAAATAGAAACGTTTTCGAAACTCTTCAGCTGTTTTGATAATTCCTACATGTCCTGCTAATCTAGAGTTATGGAGTCTGTAAACTACTTCCTTCCATAAATGTTTGGGTAAGCAGTATTGGTAGTACTGTACTCTACCTGTGTGATCAAAGAATTGTCTATAGAGTACGCTATCTCTCAGCTCTAGCCTGCGAAACTGTTTTCCGTATTTTTTCAACTCATTTGAGGCATAAGTTAAGTCTTCTACATTATCCTCCTTTTTCCATTTTACAACTATTTTAAGAACTTCATCTTTTTCCTGTTCTGTCTTGAGATCTAAAGGCTCATTTCGCTCTACAAGATCACTCAGGTAATCATTCGGATCAGGCATCAAAACTGCATTTATTTGTGTTCTGGCTAAGAATTTAATGTAACCTTGAACTTCATCAACATCCTGTGTTACTTTAGTTTGATGTTTTATTTGTTCTAGAAGATCATCACTAATGCCTTTTTCTCTCAGCTGATGAATCAAAATGTCATTTTTGTTTGTTGTTTGCTGATCAAACATTCTATGAATGCTGTCAATTGAACTTAGTGATGCATCCGGTGTTTTTGCAATAGTTTGAACTTCTATCTCACGCACTGGAATTCTATCTGTTAGTTTTAGCTCAATAGTTGTTGACAGATCATTTTGAACTCGTGATAGAAAATCAGCAGCATAGTTTGCTCTGCCTGGTATGTGAGCAATTACTAAATTGTACGAGAGCAATCGGTCAAGGCAATTCCATAGGGACGGAGGAATTGTCTTGGCTTGAAAAAATTGTGTCAGGCTTTTATTATCTGTTAGTACAATAACAGGTTTTTCAGTTCCCCAAATGAAGTGGGAAAAGTGATCGAGAGCAAAATACAAGCCTAAGAACTCTTTGTAATACGTTGAAAACTTCAGTTGCGACAAACTGAATAATCGTGAGCCAAAAGCAACTGGAGCGTAAGTTTTTCTATCTTTTTTGTTAGGTGTTTTGACGTAATCTTCTATCATGAGGACAAATCCTGTACCATAATAACTTGCATCGCATAAAAGAACGTACTGTAGACCTGGTTTTGCCAATCGGAGCGTCAAATTCGTTGCTTTGATCAGGTCACTTTTTAAAATTTTTAAGTTTTCTTCGTGCTTTTCAGTTATTACATGGTGAACATTTTTCTTAAGCAACCCATAGAACGGCATCAATTTTTGAGCAAGGTTTGGAATGAAATCTCTCCAGAATTGCAAAAAACCAACCAATCTTTTCACCTGTTTCACGGTTTGGGGCATCTTGAAGTTCTTCAGAAATTTTTCAATTTTCGAGTTCTCAGTTGAAACTCCTGCTGGGGTTATATATTTTCCCAAAAATTTTATTTTTTGTGTTCCAATTTCGCATTTGTTGGGGGACAATTTTAGTCCAGATTTTCTAATGCATTCAAAAATTTTTCTCAAATTGGGAATGAGTTCATCAAAATTTTTCACTGCACTACCAATATCATTCATATATTGTGTACAAATATTTGCTGCTAGGCAGGGATCTAAGTAATGTCTTATAAATGAGCTAAAATCTGTGACTGATTTACTTAGTCCTTGAGCAAGGCATTTATAGGCGTAAGTTCGTGATGCAAAATTAAATGCCAAAAGTTGTATTGACTTTTCATCCGCCATTTGTACACAATGATAGGCTTGAGAGCAATCGAATTTGTTAATCAATGTTTTACCAGCAAAATGGTTAGAGGCATCGCTCATGTTTGATATTGGAAAATTACTATTCATGTAGTCGTTTCTGAGTAGGTGGTTTATGCGCCTAAGGTCAATCAAAATTCTTAGTTTGCCTTATTCTTTGCGTTGTGCAAACACTGGACTACTGTATTTGGAATGTGGGAGTGTTGTGATCAAGTTATAGTGCATCAAGGCTAATTCAACAAGAAGCTCATCTCTCAGATGTATGGGAGTTATTGGACTTTGTACGTAAACAGGAAGTTCGTGTTCTGGTGTGAGCTTGACCTTTAACTCAGTATTAAAACCAACATCGAAACGATGTTTGGCAAAAATGTCAGAAAATTCCAAAAGCAATTCTTCTACTTGTTTACGCTCGTTAGGTTCAAGGACAGAATTTTCCCAATTAAATTTTTCTAAAAATTTCTGTGTTTGACTCGGATCAATTTTGGGATCAACTTTTTCTAATGATTTGAAATGTGAAATTTGCTCATAGATTTCGCGCTCTAGCGGTGATAAATTTTCCGGGTCTGAACATGTCTCTGGGGTAGGAAACCATAGTTTATCATACTCTGGTTTGGGGCGAGTTTTTGAGCCTCCAATAATTTCGGTCTGCACCAACTGATTAATTTCGGCTTCAAGATTTTCATGGTTTCTCATTTTTGCGAGAGCAATGAGCTGTGGATCGATATTTATGAGTTTTTCAGCTTGTGCAGTGTTTAGAATTTCAAAATTTGCTATTATTGTGTTATAAGGAATGGTAATTGGATGATCAGTTAGGTTAATAGCTGAAATGAAAATCTTTCCATTTTCATCACTTGTACTTAAAGATGAGGTTAGGGCGATATCAGTACTGTCCTCAAAACTTTGATTCGGAATAACTACTCCGCTACAGTTTTCTAAGTTTTTGGCGCTTTTGGGGAGTTGTCCTTCTAAAACTGTTTGGGATGAAGGTTTCAAAGTATGTTTTTTATTGAGAAAAATTGGGAACTTTTTCAGTTTTTTCAAAATTTTTCTAGAATTTTTTGGTTTTATCTCATTTAAATGATAAGTCATTTCTGGTAATTTAAGAAGGTTATTTGACGGGCTGATGTCAATAGAATGTTTTTTGAAGAATTGGTTTCCCAAAATAATGTTATTCATCTTGGGGAGAACTAGAAATGAATCTGTGAACTTGAAATTGCCCAACATGAACTCTATTTTAGCTTGTTGACTAATTTGAACTGGTGAGCCTGAAGCTAATTTTACTACTTTGTAATCAGGAGTTTCAAATTCAACTTTTATCTGCCTGTTTTCAAATTCAGTTAGTAAGTTTTTGGGAATTGCATTAGCGCATGAACCTGTGTCTATTAAGGCTCTTCTTTTGAAGTTTTTGCCAAAATTCAGTTTAATATAATTCAAGACTTCTCCGTCTAAGGGAATAATAGCACAAATATCCGTTTCAACGTCTGATTCGGAGTCATTCGAACTTGATGATACAATTTCTTTATCTTTATCTTCTAGTTTTTCTAAACTAAGATTAGGATGATAATTGGACTTTATTGGAACTTGTGGCTCAACTAGTTTTTTCCTGCTCGATTGAACGGGAACTTACCACCACCTCTGCGTCTATTCTTGTTCAAAGTGCACTGTGAGGCTAAGTGATTTGGATAACCGCAAAAATGGCATGTTATTTGGGCGTATTGAGTTACTGGAATGTGATTTTGAGGTTGGAAGACTTGAACATTTGTGTTGTTAGCTAAATCAGTGCTTTGAGCTTGATCTGGCGTAGCGTTGGTGGGATCTTGTGCTACTGGCGTATATTGAGTTAACGCGTAATTCTGAGCAGAAAAAGGGTTGTAGTTTTGGTAGTTACCTCTACCTCGTCCTCGAAATCCTCTAAAACCTTGACCTCCTCTAAAACCTCTGTAATTATATCGACCACCTCTTCCTCTGTAAGAGTTTCCGCTATTAAGATCAGCATTTTGCGGACTCAATTGACTGTCAACTTTCTTTGATAACTCATTAATTCTACTCTCCATATTCTCCTGGGATTGGTTAATTTTTGTCAGTGCATTAACCAAATTATCCGAAACAGTGGCGGACACTTCGTTGAAAGCATTTTCTCCAAAATCATCAATTTTACATAAGTTGTGAATTGTCAGTTGCCTGCGTGCGAGCAAGCACAAGTCATCAACTGTTGCTGTATCCGGTTGCTCAAGCAATTTTGCTCGAAGCCAGCTTGGCATGCATTTCTTGAAAAATCGTTTTATTTGATGATTCCTCTCTTGTTGAGCAAATCTTAATGCTTCCTCATTGCGAGCTTCCGCTGCTTCTATACGATTACGTTCATTGTCCGCGTCTAGAGCTGGGTCAGCTGGTGGTATGACTTCTGGTGTGGGGTCAGGGTAAGCTTTCTGTGCCATATTTTGCAATGTTACTAGAAAATTCTCCGGAGTGTCTATTTTGGGATCAAATCGAATGCTTTCTAACTTTATTATGTGTAGCTCTACTAACTGAGGATTATTAAAATGATTTCTCAAGGAAGTAAGACTAAGCTCAAAATCTGCCCTTGTTGCCTCTGGCAAAGTTTGAAAATAACGTAATGCTGCATCCTTAAGGTGTAGTTGTAAAAAGTTTGCCCTTTGTTTATTTGCAATTGCTGCTACTCCTATAATGCTTCTGAGTAAGCGGTCAAACTCACGAAAATTATCATTTTCTGTGCCTGCAAATGATCTAAGTGTAATGTTTGGTTGAGCCATGAATTTCGTTTTTTTTGGTATTGTTATTATTATCTTTGTAAGTTCTCTATTTCATTTAATTGGAATGGTTTCAATCAAAGATGAGAGAGGAATTCAACAAATATGCAATTTAGCGCTCCATTTTAACAATGATATCAAGATTTTGAAATGAATTTCAATGGTTGTCAACACTTTCATTTGATTGAGCGTTCATCGATCAAGATTTAAGACATCTTATTAATTCACTGCATAGTAAATCAATGCGTTAACTTACAAGACCCTGATGACTGAACTTCTGGCTTGGCACTGTCTTAGGAATAAGTTGCTTGTCTTGCTGACTCGAAAAACCAGATACTGCCGGCGATTTTCTTTTTCAGGATTTCGGCTGGAAGTTGGGTCACGAGGCCTTTGTGTCTCAGCTGTCGTCTTCTTCGCTTCGAGAGAGGTGAGATTGTCTTTCCTTTCTGTCACCAACTAACGTATACAAATGTTTTATTTTTTGGTAATAATTAATCAAGTTGTTTTAACTAGATGTATTGTCCTTTTTGCATGCTCAGTTTTTCTAAGTTGTTTCAGGATTTCCAAGCGGATGAAACAATCGGAGCTGGGTCGACAATCTTCAAGTTTTTTCTCTCTCTCGGCGCAACTTAAAGATATAAAAGTAAGTAGTTTTAATACATTCAAATTAACAACTCAACTGTAACTCAACAATCTGTTTTTGTGATGATGAGGCTTGTTTACTTAATAAACATTTAAACAATTCCAATGATAAACCAATAAGCTATCAACAAATAATGATAATAATTGTTTCAATTTCTCGGGAAATTCCATTCATATACTTGACTAAAACCTCACTAGAACTTCTGAAAAGGTTTCATTTCTAATTTCATGATCTGGACACTGCCCCCCCTGGACCCCGTGTTCCTTTCCGAATCTTCCCTTCCCGCCACCCGTTCAATTAAGCTAGCTTCCTTGAACTTCGGCTGCCTACCGCCAAAGCAAACCCTAGCCAGACGTTTGAGGAGTTATTCGGGCGATGTTTGTCGGTTATGTTTGTTGAATTGAACTCTAAATTGGGGGAGCTTTTTATTGTTGCGGTGGCCATCTTATGAACGTCAAATTTATTTCCATGGGCTTGTTTAGCTATGTTTTGTCGCCAGTTTAGTTTCTTTTTTAATTTCACATTTAAAGCTTTAATTTCACTGTTTGCTCTGTTTTGCATGGTGCGAAATGTATCCCCTTGTTTTCATCTTGTTTCAACAGGTGAATTTAAATCTCTGAACCAATTGATGAACACCGTCAATGTACAGATATTTCTTGATATTGAAAAACCAAAAATCAGCCTGTTATCATATTTTAAACCTTTCAATATGCCTAGCCAATGAACCGAATTTGAGTCGTTGAAGTAGTTGATGTTTGAACATTTCATTTGCTGAAGTTTTTGGGAAGATTTTATTAAACATTTTTTTGAATCCGTTTTTCTGTAACGAAACTGTGTTAGCAATGTTAACTGTTCAGTTGGATTCGCTTTTCACTATATCATTTACAATCAAGCAAAACTTTTCCTTACTGCTGGTAAAATAGCGCCTCCATTTTTTTAAGTAATTTAAAGCTCCGTTTGTATGATGCGTTTTTGGCCTTCGGAAGATTCCGAAATTATGATACCTCTCAATTGTTTTTAACGAAAAACTCCCGCGCCCTTAATTTTTGCCCCATTCTTAATTGTGCATTTTAGTTTGGACTCCAGAAAAAAATGCCCTGAAAGATAAATCAGATAACACTAATTTTTTGAATAACATTTAACTAGCTTCGAGTGGTACTAATATTTGTATTAAGTTGATCGTATCGCTACAGCCGTTTCGTTTAGAGAAATTTTCAATTGCTCTCGAACGAAATTTGATGCAAGTTTTGTAAATGTATGTCTTTTTCATGCAAAATTTTTGCTTGACCGTTTTCTCCTGCGACATTCTTTTTTCTTGCTTGACTTCTTGATTTTTTTGTTTGACCTAAATTGCTCTTGTCGAGAAATTAAGTACGTGTTGCAAAAATAAAATCAATTGTAATGGACGATGTAGCAAGGGCCTAATAGTGGTAAGTTCTGAAGTCTAGTACACTGGAGGTCGAGGGTTCAAATCCCTCCGTCGTAGGAATTGTTTTCACTCATTAAGAAAAGCTTCTTTGCTGCAGGCTACTCCGAATTAAATTGCCCCGCCTGTCATTCGAGACCAATTTGTCCGACTTTAGTGGGTTTATAATTTCATTTGAGCAGGAAAAATTTAAGTTGGGATCGACGATGAATGAAGAGTAAATATCTCGAATGTTCTTCGAATATTCTTCGTCTACATCATTCACGAACATTACTTTTCTTCAAACCAAAATCTGTACCCTTCCTCAAAGAAGAAGCTTTTCTGCTCTGCGGTCATTGGTACCTCATTGTTTCTTTTTTTCTTGTTAAGTCTTTTTTCCTTACTTTCGTTTTCGTTTTAATAAAAATGCCGAAATCATTACGAATGTTTGGACGGTCACCTCAAACAGTATCGCTACCAAGAACATTCTGAATTTTAAAAAGTAAACAGTGGCAATAATGAAAAGTGATATCATTGTTTCCTGCTCAATAATATTTGTGAGTTGCTAATTGATATGGCTCAAAAACGACCAGTCTTTTCGACATTATATTCCGGGATTATTAAGTTTTTCGCACAAATAGAAAATGTTCCGCGGCTACTATACAACAAGACGCTTTTTAAGTTACATTTTAGCGTTCACAGCGTTCAAATATGTCAGCTGTATTCGAAGTCATGCACTGAACTTGAAAATGTAGTCGTTATAAATTTTTTTTATTAAGGGTAAACTAAAATTTACAGCCGAGAAGTGATTGGGTGCGCACATATCTTAATGCATGGGCAGAAGGACTATTCAACTGGTAAGGGTAATCTTGTTTGTAATTTTTATACAAATACTGTTTCGACATGGATTTAAATAAACGAGAATGAGTTTGGCGATTGTCCTTGTTCTAGGTCAGGATCAGTGTCATTTGTTATTGTTATTTGACTGTCGGCGCCAGGAGACGTCTCTACCATTTCGTAACTGTCCATCATTGTTGCGTCATCTATCATGTCATCTGCGTCTACTGGAATTACACAACTACTCGAATCGGTTGTCAGGCTGAACTTGGGGTTGTTGTGTGACGTGACGAGGCGGTTTGCAGCCTTGGACGTGTTCAAAGGCGATTGATTGACCATTTTGCTGCCAGTCTGGCTATCCGTCTGAGTGCGACTTGGACTCTGGTCGGATATACCTGGGAGACAACCCAAAATTCAAAAAATCATTTAATTCATTAATCTGTTTCCTAATTTTTGTTGGTTTGTGAAAAAATGGAATCGAACAATACAAACGAATTAGAGCTACGCTAAAGAATGAAACCTTGGCTGATGGAAATGACAGGAGCGATGGCGGAATCATTAGAAGCCTTCTTCTTGTGGTAATTTTTGGGTGGATCCCACTGGATGTCGGAGAAGCTCATTTTCCTCGGTTGCCTGTAGAGAGAGTCTGAATCGTCCCTGTTCCTCTCCACACGCCACGAGGGTAAGCTTATCTTCATGGCCGACTTCTTGGCTGGGGTGGTCACGTGGTTGCACAGAATTCGGTCGTCCAAGGATGTGATGGAGTTATGCTTCTCAGAATGTGATGGGAATTTCAGGTTCAAGTCTCGGTCTCTGCCTCCTTCACTGCTACCATCTAAGTTCTACAATTAAACAAATATTTTTTGGAGATCGGCAGATAAGTTGAGAAATAAGTGCTTTTGACAATTCTAGCTCATTATCTTACACAAGTTTCAAGTATCTTTGTGTGTGGTGTCTGATTGTTCGAATCTTTCAGTTTTAACCGTGTTTTTTGTCATTGTTGGCGTGAGAACTTTGAGAAACTATTAACGTTGATTCAATTTTTGTATTCCAACCTATCAAATAACCATATTTTCTTAGGGACATGAGGGTAAAGTATGAGTTTTGATTTGAAAATAGTTAATACATTCAGTACGACTATTGAAAAAATGGTTTTCTAGATTTTCTCAAGCAACAAAAAATTTAAACGCTTTTAAAAATGTGAAATTTTAAAGAATAGAATAAATTGTTTTTTTATAAAGTTTCAAAATGTAAAAATTAAAGTTATTTTGCAGGTAGCAATGACGAGTCTCTAAAATTCAGAGATTGTTATCTTAACTAGTTTCTCTTCCGAACTATTGCGAGACGAATAAAACTAACCTACTGAAGGCAAAGAAAATTTACCCAAAATGTTGAAAAAGGCGAATGCTAAGTAAGCCGATAGGCAAAAAGCAAGCCGAAAGTTATGTAATAGTTATGTAATCTATCAGAAATAATACATTGTCAGCCGTTACAATCAATACTGCGCGTAGTATTATAGTGCATAATGTATTCCAAAGAAACAAAAATGCGTCAACTGTTAGACATCTAATGGGTACGGGCCTCAGCAGGCCGCTTTCCATGGCCATGCCTCTCATCTGCTGTGGGATGTAATCCGGAAATAGCGGGCCGGTTATCGCGGCGAAGCGCGCCCACCGGCCCGCCAGGGGCAACTTAAAATACGGGTATCTGAAAATTTTTCGGCTTACTTGACCTCATTTTCAAAATTCGGCTTGCTTGCCTATCGGCTTGCTTGACCGCCACCGTTGAAAAAGCAGCGAAAGGAGGCATGACCAATTTTTGCATGTCGAACTGATTTAAAATGAAAAAAAAATGTTTGTCATGTGCGAGAGCTGCGGGGTTGTTTATCAAGGATAAAGACCAAGTTTTCTCCTTTTATTGGCTGCCAGATTTTTACGATGGTTATATAGAACGGTGAAATTGAACTTCGTGAAAACAATGTTTCTCGCAATTTCCTTAAAAAACTGCAATTGTTGCTCCATTTCCTCTATTTCAGACAATTAGAAATAGCCTAAATCCTCGATGCTTAAGTTGTAGATTTTGCTAAATAATTTTTCTATTAAAAACATTTTAAGTGAAAAGTACATTTTAACTTTTTTTTGCAGTTAAAATAATTAACTGAATGTGCCACTAAAACGCAGATATATAGGACCAATCCTCAGTTTGGGAGTCAATTGGAAGCTCATGTAACTGTAAAAGTGTTTTGATTGTATTAAATAATCAGTCCAATTTTTGCAACAGATTTTTCAACGAATCGATGGCTTCACTTTTTCGCAATTTTTCTAGCTCAGAATTTACGTTTGAAAAAGCAACTCCTTATTTTCCAGGTTTATATAAGCACAATCGTATACGGAGCTTGAAAAGCCACAAATGTGAAAATTTAGAAAACTTTGATGCTCAATTTTTCCTTAGCGAATGAAAATTTTTAAAAAGTTTTCAATAATTGATTCAGTTTCTTTTCAAGAGTTTTCTAATGATAGCTTGTCTCTGCAAAAAATATCGATAAGGCAAAATTGACTTAACAAAAAAGTCAGGTTAGCATGAAGTTCCAACCCCCATTTCATGGAAGATTGGAATAAGTTTACAAAATGTGGTTTTGTTCGGGAGCATCTTATAGTTGAAAAGTATTTTTTATTGAGCTGCTAGGGATTTCAAGTTGAGTTTGTTGTGTAATGTGATACTGTCGCGCAATCTGAATAGTTCTGTCCACGAAATTTTTGAATTACATTTCATTTGGAATGGCGAAATTTGCTGCTTGGCAATTGATAACTAAACATGTGGTTCCGTTTTCTCATTTTAAACCTCTAGGTTTGCACAAGTTCAGTACATTTGTCCTCTCTGTACATGCAGTGATGCGCGAATAAGCGGACATGTAGCGAATGGCACTTTTATGTATATTTTATACTTGGAGGTACCGTTTGTTGACTGCTGTGACGGCAAATTGAAGTGACCGCAACCGATAATGAAATGAAATGCGCGCTTGTGCTTGTCCCGGAGATGCAACGCGTGTCGTAAATGTGACATCTTTGATTTATATTTACAAATTCACGCAAATTTATGCTAATGCATTAAGATTATTGTAGAAGTTGGAGAGATGTGGTGTAGAAATGTCAATTGAGAGCTAGCTGGTGTGGAAATTTTATGGATCAAAGTAAATATTGAAGTCGCAGACTAGGAGGTCTGATAAGGCCCACAACTGTTGACTGTCTCACATGTCGAAACTGCAATCTGATATTTTTGTAACGCAACAAGTTTCTCTAACAATTGATAGGATATGTATGATGTTTTTCGTCTTTATTTTTTAAGTTATTACTTGGGAACAAATTTGAAACACCAATTAGATCTCATTTTTTCCTTACTGGGCGGTGCCACTCGTTTTTTTTTGTTTGGTCCAGATCATCAATGAATGTTTCCCCATGCTAACAAGCGCAAAATGGAATTGATTGAATTAATGAGATTACTCCAGCTCTTAGACACCCCTACTTCTTCTAAAATTATTGCCAACTAACGAAATACGAACAAATTGATGCTTATTCTCCATGTCAACCAGTTATGTATAGTTGGAATGTAACGTATATTTGGGAACCTAACAAATTCTACAAATACGAACGCTAAACTTCTATTTGGAAGCTTTAAAAAAATGAGCCGCTCAATGGCACCAGTGCTTGACTCAATATTACAAAATACAGTTAAAAATAATTTTAATTAATTAATTGGGCAACCTTAAAAAATCGGGCAACCTTAACAAGTATTCGACCTTCGAAAATAATAGACCGCCTTCCGAGAGGCGCAGAGTTGTTCCATATGAAAGGCACTTGTTGGGCAATCTTGAATGGAAGTCTGTTGGAGAAATGATAACGAGCTGCTGTGAATAGCTGGGATTATGGGTTCAAAATCTGTGCATCTGCTTAAGCTTTCAAAACCAAGCAGTAATCCATTTACGTACCAAGAGCGATATTTATTTTTTTAGTCCGAGAAAACTCGAAGCTGTTATCAGAATTGAATTTCTCATAGGTAAGATCAGAAATCTTTTGATATTGATCGCACATGAATGCATTGCCGCTTGTCTTTGAAAGTCTAACGAGGTGCGGGTACTTAAAATCCACGCTTATGTCTCACAGCAGCTCAAGTTATTTCTTTCCCCGCTATCTTGTTAATAGCCAAAAAGCGATAGCTGGGGCTATTATTGGCCTTGTCTTGGTTTTTTTTTTACAATTCAAAGAATTTGAATTGTATTGGGGCGCTCTTTTTTTAAGATCTGTTCATACATTTTCAAAGATTATTTTAGTCCAATTGGAATAGTGATTTTGCTCTCGCCGAAACAGGAAGTGGAGCGAAAACGCGAGTGGTTTTGCGGCGTCAAATTTTTTTTGCTCTATTTTTAAAATGGAGTGAGAAAACGGTGTTTGAACAAAAAATCGCTTTCTCGCTAGTGGTTTTTGTTCACATGCGGTAATTTCACTTTGTTTTTTAATGTTTTTTCGATTTTTTGGATAGGATTTTGGTTCTTAATCTTTTTCCCAATCCATTCATAGTTCATTCTAGGCCTAGTTTTTGTTAGAACCAAATTTCCATTTCTCGCTAGTGGTTTTTTGTTCACATGCTGCATTTTGACATTGTTTTTTTAAATTTTTGTATTTGATTTTTTTTAGAATGGTTTTCCCAATTTTCTTTTAGTCCGTTCTAGGTTTAGTTTTTTTTAGTCGATGGAAAATCTTTGAAATATACGTCAGGATTTGTCCTGCTATGTTTTTTTTTCCATTTCGTCGTCAAGATTTTTGTTACAACTATATGACGTCACAATCACTTCAAATCTGCTTTCTGTTCATTCGTTCATGCAATTTCAACTGAAGTGCGTGCGTGACGTCTTTTTTCGCTCCTGTTGGAGCGACTTTTTTGTTATTTGTGTTTTGAAATTTTTGTTCACACTTGACTTACCTCACTCTCAAAAATGGCTTCCTCACTTTGAAATTGACTTTTATTTAATTTAATTCAAAGAGATAAGGCCAAATGGGTGTGTGACACTCTAATTGAAAGATATTTGAGAGCAGCTAATAGAGGCAGCAAGAACTTATACAGATTTTAAATCAAAATATAACATATCCGCCTTTATTGAAAAGACGAATTTTTTTTCTGTTTTTTTAGACTGCAGATCTACGAAGCTATTGCGGCTATTTTCTGGCAATTTACCTGCTATGTAAACTAAAATTGCAGGATATTTTTGTGCTTATTAACACGCTCAGAGGCGTATGCGTTGCTTACTAATGGTTGTTTACTATAGTTTTCAATCGCCTAGGGTATTTTTAATTGCTTTCGAACGCAGTTTGAGGCAATCATTATAAACGTGTTGGTCTTTTTTTTTACTCCAAGAGGATTATTGGTTTTCTACAGGTTTTTACGACTTGAGTATTTACGAATTGAGTATTTGTATTTTACAAATTTTGTACGACTGGAAGAGGAGTGTTGTTATTCTACGGCTTTTTTCATCTGAAGCACATTTCTTCATGACATGGACTTTGACTTTTAATTTCCAACTTTGGCTTCTGTTTTAGAACTTGACTTCTGTTTTGAACATCGGACTTTAACAGTGGCGTAGGTACTTATACATAGTAATTAGAAACTGCTTGTAATATTCAAGGCCGAAATGTCATTGAGAAATTTTTTCATACCTTCCCCGACCTTCCTACCCCCCCATCCCCGTCTGCTTAAGTTTATTTTAAATAGTGTTTAATTGCTCTCAAACGTAGTTTGTAGCAATTATATTAGTCCTGTGGTCTTTTATGCAATTTTCTCTGGAACGACTTTTCCTCGGACCCTCTTTACTTTTCGTCCCCCGTGCGCCAGTCGTTTGACAGCGATTCGCCCGACGTTAGTCGGTGATGTTATTATTTGTTACTCATTCTCTTTTTGTATCTCCTTTGATTGTTTTGAATACCTTGGCCTGAGATTGTTTTCTCTTGGAGTTTGTTACTGCATTGGCCACAGACTGCCTCCTGCTAGTGGACCCGATGCCACCCGCAGTGCAACCACTCCCACCACCAGAACCAGTTGTAGTTGGTCCATTGGCCGTGTTGCCAGGCAGTGCAGACTTGTACGTGCTCTGCCTTTGCCCGGTTGTACGCAGAAATCTGAAGCACAAACTCATAGCTGGCTCATTTTATTGCAATGGTGTGAAAATACGCCGTTTCTCAATATATTTTAAAATCTAGTCATCTTGCATGGACAGCTCTGGTTCGTGGTTCTGGTTTACTCTGAGCTAGATTATGAGGTCTGTGTCCTGCAAGTTTGAAAGTCGTAGTACCTTTTAAAATTTTTAAACCAATCTTTTCATCTCATTTCAACTAAGTTACTATCGTACTACCTCGTTCTTTAGAGACAGTCTTAGTGGAATGAAGCAGTTCTATATGGCTCTATATGTGAAATTATCTAGCTTGATCGTGTGACCTAAGATAAATTGACGCTTTAATTGTAATCCAGTTTAGTGGCATTGTTAACTAAGCAAGAAAGCTCCGAGAGGATATGAGCAGCTTAAAAGTAACCTTGATCTTCGGATGAACATTGCAATTGTGTATAGCCACAAGAGAACAAGTATCAGAACTATCACACTGCTCTGAACTTGCTTCCCAATTCCCACCTCGCCCTCCCCTCCTCCCACGCCCACATCCGTGTTGTAAAGAGAGGGGTCAAAGTCATACCCTGAAGTAAAAGAAACCGGTGCAATTTGTTCACGCTATTTTGCTAAATTATATTATCCATTAGCTTCGAGCTAAGATTGGGCATGCGTTGTTTCTGCTAAAGTTTTTTTGCCAAATGATGGCTGCAGTACATTTTCGTCCATTTTTGAGACAATTTTGGTCGGTGATGTGATTGCTTCTTCGTGTAGTCGATTTTGACCAAGTGGCGCAAATTTTTTGATATCCCGAGGAAGAACAAGAGTTCATTCACATTGCTGAGAAATGTCTGTAACTGCCTTCATTGGGGGGGGGGGGGAGTAGACTGAAAAGTCAAGATTAAGCGCTATTTGCAAACTTGTGAATTGGTTATGCCTCACTAATCATGTCAATGACTCCGCAACCACTTGGACTTGAATCGACAAAAACAGAACGTAATATGAACGACCGGACATATGCAACGGAATTTTTTAGATTCAATTGACCAATTAACTTGAATACAAGATATTTCCGATCAGTTCCAATTTTGAGCTGCCCATCTGTTTTTTTAGATCTGTTGTCCTAAAATCAGCCTTCAGTTGTTAAATGTGATATTTTTGCGTTACTTCATACCGCCCTGATTTTGTATTTCAAGCTTACGTGAATTTGAAGTTTTTGCTGTAAATTTTAGCCGGAACTTAGATTACAGTGATATACATGTGCTAATTTTTTGACGATTAGTTAGTTCATTTAACATAAGCACATGCCTATAGACAAAGTTTAAAACTAGAATAATTTACAAGCTTAGTAGTGGCAGCGAAAAAATGGCGAGCAATTAGGAATATATATATATATATATATATATATATATATATATATATATATATATATATATATATATATATATAATATTTATTTATTTATTTATTTCTATATTGTTAAGAAATTGTACTTTCAAAGTAGGAAAATCAAGCGTTTTGTATGCGCCTTTTTTGCCTTTAGCGACAGCTTATCTTAGTTACGGGACCTCCCTTCGCTTCGCGGTCACCAATTGCGTGTGTCGCATGTTTTTGCTTCAGCTGGAATTTTCAAGTATTTGGTCAATGTACTAGCTATCAAAAAGCTAACTCTTTCATCATTTTAGTTAATAATTTGTCTTGTGTCAATTGAAGTACCGAAAGTCAGTAAATTATTGCTCCACAGATTTTACCGAAATTTCTAATAGTAAAATCTGTTAAGCAATAATTTCATATCTGTGACTAATGACATATCTACGGATATCGTTTGAATATATTTTCCTGTTACTTCAATAGCGTGTTCAGCAGTCACTAAAGAAGTATTTCAAGATCTGCTTGATGTTTAAAGTATTGTTGCATCTTTTGTTCATAAAAATAATAAAAGGTATTAACATTTTGTTGCAAAAATAACATTTCGTGAGTATATATACTCGGCAACAAGTGACAAGTGTAATTGACACTAATCCTTTGAACTCGTCGCCAACTCTAATCTTGTCCTTTGATTTTGGGGGATTAGTTGCCAATTTTTGAATTTTTGCAGTGCTATTGTCGCTAGAGTTTGCTGCCGGAATAAGCCAAGATTGGTCGGTGATTTTCGCATTGTCGCTAATTTCGGCAATTTTGCTGAAATAAGCAAAACCAACTACATGAAAATGACAACAGGTTAATGAGAGAGGACAGGGTAATAAAAAGTTTTCATGTTTTACTATTAATAATTTTGTTCGAAATTTTGTTATAGAACTACATCCGTATTATCATTATTGAAGTAACTTCAAGACAGCTTTCATGTTTTGAGCAGCGAAATCAGGCCAAAAAACGAAAACTTTTGCAAAAAAAAAATCTGATTTTCGCTCCGAAAATTACACTTACTTCTCTGGCAACACGCCTGCGAATACAAATTAAGACTGAGAGTGTCTAGCAAAGACGGTTCTTTTTCTAGAACCGTCCTTGATATCAGTAGAGGAAAATTTAGATATAACAGCAAATTATTTCTCTAATTTAAAGAAATTTTTGAAGTTTAAAGAAACTTATATTGAGTATTGTTACAATATATTTCTTCTCCACGTATTGAGAAAAATTACGGAAAGCACCTTATAAGTGCCAATCTTCAAACTTTTTGTCATTTTTCAACTGGAGATTAAACCGAACTGATATCGATATAACTGCTTCCTACTTTAATTAACTTAGTTAATTTTTCTGGTTAAATATGGTAATTGGTTAAGAGGGTTGGAACAAAAATTTTAATCCAAAATTTTCATTTAATCCAAAAGTTTTCATTTAATTCAAAAATTTTTGTTTAATCCAAAAATTTTCATTTAATCCGAAAATTTTCATTTAATCCAAAATCTTGCATACATTTTTTAAATACCCAAGAGCTTAATAGTAATAATAATAATAATAATAATAATAATAATAATAATAATAATAATAATAATAATAATGAATTCATCCAAACATGGTTACAACCAGCTTGGTAGTCCCCAGATTAGGGGAGAAATCAAGTTTCAGTAATTAAGTTCTCGAAAACTTTCCATCCTGAAGGGTAACTTTATTATTTGAAGCTTTTTAATGCCTCCCCTTCCAAAAAGCTCTTCACTTCTCTTCGAAACTGACATGGATTTGTGTGTGGTGAAAAGTTAGAAAAACGGTTAAGTTGAGACAAAGAACTATTGAATCGGGCCACTCAATTAAAGTAATTATCTTCCGAACGTTTCCGAAATGTTTTTCTGGCTTCAATAAAAAAATTTTTCACTTGATCTTGTCTTTGGACAACCGAAAGTTATTGACCAGTGGTCTGAGGCATTCATAGAATTTAAGCCCACTAAAATCTTGTTAAGCAGAATTAGGTAGTCGAGAACTAGAAAATAACTGACTGGCAACAGGCGATTTCGAATTAGGCTCTCAACGTATTCTTTGTCACCCAAAACTGAACGGCATGTTATCCATTTTAAACATGATCTTTGCAGTCTTTCCAAGCGTTGAAGATACTGTGGTCCTAGGTTCCAGACATTTGACGCATAAGAGACCGCAGAGAATGTCCTCAGAAGACGGAAAAGTTTCAGCGCATTACAATGCAGAATTTAGTGTGTGCTAATTTAGTGGTGTAAAGTACTTTTTCGTTCTTTTTAACTCATAGATTTGCAACTTTTTGTATGATCTGTTCTTAATGGAAATGAAATTTCTCGTTTGTGTATCCTAGATTGCTTAAAATTGTGTTGTTGAGGCGAATTTTTTGTACGTAACGGGGCTATATATTGAGAAACTTTGGTGTAATGAGAATTTTTTGTCCTTCGAACGTCCTTCGAATCAATTGTAGTTTACAGTAGGTATAACTTGTATTCGGAAATCAGATGCTAATATAGCGCGTTTGGTTGGGAAACGCTCACACCTAATTAGGCAAAACAATAACACAAATTTCAGATTATTAGAGCGTCCAAAAAGTAGCTTCATCGTAGTCAGTTTGAATTAGTTTAAGTAATCAGTCAGGAGATTCCATTCCTCCATTTTTGCAAGTTTTGATTAATTTTAAATTTGGATTAATATTTTATTTGACCTCTGCGTGTGAGTGTACGAGTTGGTAATTGTCAAGAGCCATGGAATTATAACTTACCATCGTAGAATGGCCCTCTCTGATACTCTTCGCCTGACGTGTTTGGATTTGTTGGGATATCGTTGTTGCTATTATCGCTCATTTTATTACTCGTTCCGTCTGATGGGTCTCCGTAAGTGTTGCTATCTTGACACTTTATTGCTTTCTCTTCCATAAACTAAGCTGCCTCCGGGCCACGCGAGGAAAATTGTTGAATAATATGTGAAGGTGAAAACAATTTCGATGACGATTTTAAAATAGGCTGCTAAGGTCAGAAGGGTAAAAGTCGCTATAATTATGCTGGAATCAAAGACTGTATTGAGGGTAACTTATAATGAGGGTAAAATTGAAATGGAGAGTATCTTTCCGGTCATTTATAAAGTGCTTTGTATAGGATTTGAGAAGAAGTGGGTGAAATGGGACGGATTAGGGTGCGGGACTCTCTCATTGGTAGGAGTCAGTTTGAATGGTATGGTGTGGGTATATACAAATGTATTTGAGATGGATATTTAAATGCAATTTGGGCTATTCTGTCCTTTGTATTCTAGTGACAGTGCAACAAAGAGAGGGAATTGGTTGGATTGACACAAGTGTTTTAGTCATAGACCGGCAGAGAAAATAATTGAATTCCCTGAAAACAGACTGCTTTTGTTTTTTGCACTAATAGTCATCGCGCATCCATCTTTCTCTTTCATTTTCCCTCCTCATTTGTCCATTCTCTCCTTCTGCATGTTGTCTGTGAAGAGAATAGTTGTGGAATAAGTGAATATAAGAGTAATATGGAGTTAAACAAAATGGAAACAGGAGAAGAATGCAAAATGGCTGCCGGCACTTTTTGGGGGCCAGGGACGGAAGGGGATATTTTACTTTCCCCTTCTTTCTTCTCTCTCAGGCAGTTATAAAAAAGTAAGTAAGTAAGAACTACCACGATTTATATCTATGTATAATCGAATAGTTTTTTAAAGTGCCCTCACTCTATCTATCCATTTCAACGCCCCCAATTGGAAGTGAGCCCTGAATTGCTTGTTCTCTACGGTAGAGAGATGTTTGCATGTGCAGCGTGGTTGCACTGCGGCATTGCCTAATGTTTGCCTGTTTCCTCTCTCTCCGAATTAAAGCATTCCAACTAATAACATGCGATTTGAATTGTATCTTGGGAATTTTGTTTGTATCTAGTGGAGCTTTAAGTTAAATTTAATCAATTTATTGGCCGTCGGTCATTGGTTGATTTTCCTTCTTCCTTTGTCTTGTTTGCGTTTTGCTTCCGCTTATTCTATATGTTTGCTTGTTTGTGATGTTTTGTGCTCCTTTGTCTCATCCCCTCTTGTTTTCCTCTTGCATCTGTTGCGTAATGCGCTCTCTTTGCGTCACTTTAAGCCTCTCAAGTGGGACACGTCATGTGAACGACGCCGTATCTAAAGACAATCACTTGCAACTGCAGTAGACCATTAGGATAATTATATTAGCTCCATCTCAAAATCAAATTCAATGTCTCAACAGCCTCCTTACAAAGTGTTTCGCCACGTTTTGTTAGCTAGTGCCACTTCTATTGTTCAAGTGCATTGTTTGCAAACAGCACTCGTAAAATTTTTATGGTCTTTTTTTTCTGAAAAAGACGTGCACCAATTACCGTTGCACTAAAATAGCGATATGAGTTTGCCTAGTTTGCGTTTTAAGTTCGTAAGGCTTTAATGGGGGATCAATTTCTATTCTTTGATTAAAAATAATTTAAAAGATAGAAATTAATGATGAGAAACATTCCTTTGCCACTGGTAGATAAGAAACTTATTTCCACTCTAGTTGCGGCAAAACTCAATTAGTTCGCAAGTATTGCTAATTGCAACTGTAACTGTGAAAATCTGTAACATCAAATTGGAAAATTTGCAAAAGAAAGCAGAAATAAAATTGGAGTTATGGGAATAAAGTGTCTCTTCGAATTGAGATAGCGATATGTAAGAGGATATTGAAAGTTTGCAAGCACTGATTATTGTAATTAATAAATTGTTGCACACATTTACATGCACATAATTGTGTTCTGTGCTACTCTTAACACGAAAGCGAAGGGATTCGGTTGTGTGGAATTTCTATCTTGATAAAATTTATTCGAGATAAGCTTGCAGACGTGAAGACGTTTTTCAGGCAGACATTCTCATTTTCATTTCGAACAATACCCTCGGATTATCAATTGTTTGGTGATCAGTTAATTCTACCTAAAACTCAAATGTATTGAGTAGAATGACGCCCTCAACATATTTCGTACCGCTTATTTGTGTAATAAATTTACGTACTGTTTAATTAAATTGCATCTAATTAAAGAATCCGTACTTAATTGTAGACTGGTACCTTAATTGTGGTATTGTACTGTAATTTTAAGATTATTTAAACTTCAAGATTCCTACGCTTGTCAAAAACTATGGTTGTTTAGATACTAAGAAAAGTAATGGAAACTGAAAATTGGTAACAGTGAATTGACTTTTGTATATTACTTCTGTGTGATGCGAACATGGTAGCGTCATTATGAGATCAGTTTTTCCTATCCTCCAAATGTATTTTGGTGTTAGGAACTATGCCAGCCCGTTAAGCTATGTTAAGCCAGTTTTGGCTGATTCATATCTTTTGCGGAGAGATGCAAAAGTGGTATTAATTGGAAAGCCCTTAAGTACTGAAAGAGCGATTGAAGAGACGTTTTCAATTTTTTGATGGCCTCGAAGAGATATTGGGCTGTGAAATTTTTCAGCAACGTTCTACGCTCAAAATGCGCTCTGTACTCTAATAGGTACATGAAATGTATTAAAATTTGAAAATACTAATCCATTGGATATATCAGATATGAAATAGAAAGAGCTTTAATTTTGGCATTAATAGAAAGAATACAGATTCAGTAGGCATCTCGGAAGGTGCGAAATTGGAGAAAATTGAGAAATTTTAAAAAGTCTTCAGTTTATTGATGCGAAAATTTTCCCGGACTATTGTTTATGCTCAAAAAAGTGCTTATAAAGTTTTGCCCATTTTTCAAGATGCGAGTTTTTACTCAATTTAACTTATATCGCATTTTTATATATAGTTTACATTTTTGAGTTCTCAATTAAAAGGAAAATGTTAACTGAACAGCTTAGTCAATGCAATTGACTGCCTCTTGCGGCAAAATTAGGATTAAAACGAAATGTGATAAATATAATTATTTTCAAATTTCATGGAAATGTTTTCGACTGTTGTGAATGACAGCATTTCTAGGTTTTTCCAAATTATTGAAATCAGTAAAGAAAAATCAATATGGGTCTTTGACATTAAATGCTGTCAAACGAAATTAATTTTTTAATGCTGATGCCGGGTTTTTTTCTGACCAATCGATGGCATCTCTTGTATCAAGCTAAAGCTCTCTGGGTCTTGAATTCCACTACAAAGAGAGATTTCAGTAATTTTGCTCTTTTGGAAAACATTATTCACCATTTTTTACCATTTTAGCCTAATTTTGAATCAAATATAGCTAATGTTTTGGTAAAAATTCAATCGTTTACGACAACTAATTAACGGTTTTTTCGAGAGTAAAATAAAGACAAGTATCTTATCGTTATGTCAATTCCTTCATATATTACAGAAATACAATAAAAATTGCGTAACAAATTATTAAGCTATTTCATATCGAACCTGAAACTTTATGAGAAGTTTTATAATAAACTTGAAGCTGAGAAGGTTTGGTGATATCGTTCACTTTGTTCGCATGCACAATTGACTGAACACCGATCAATAGTGACTGATTCTCCACTTTGAAATTTTTTGGACTACACAGATTTAAAAATGAAAAGAGATGTTTTTGGCATCTAATAAAAATTGATCACATTTTGTGCCACTACTGAAATTTTTTCTCATGGTCATGTCATTTATTAAAACAGCAAGGAATATGAATTGTTAGGAGCAGCTCCACGTACCCAGTCAGCTACTATTGAGTTCGCATTTCATATAGTTTGGATTGTTTTTGGGTGCAGTCTTTTTTAACGAACTATTATTAAAAAGCAACAAGTTAATTCCATTAGTGCTTAGCTGCAACTATGTTAATTACTTTTTATCATTCTGATAATTTTACTATCATGACAATTGTTTTGAACAACTGTCGACATTATTAACTGCTAGTTCTCCTACTCATAATCCTTCCTGACGGTTTTCCTGACTAGCATAATTGATGACATTTCGTTTTGATTAGAGAGTTTTAGTGCATTGTTTAATTTGCGCTCACGGATTTTACCTGCTTTGAAACAACACGTTTTTCGAAACTGATAATTTTGTTACTTTTTAAGTTCTGTGACATTTTAGTTTGACGATTTTGTTTCAATTTAGAGATTTAAAACTTGTCGGACTTCACCTATTCTGTCTCTCGATGTTTTGAATCATTTTAACGTCGTCTTTTGGTTTTAAATCACTATTAATTGAAAAAATTGTCTTTCTATCCAAAACACAAACAATTAAGATGCCTGAATTGCTCTCTAGTTATATATATTTTCTTTCTTTTGACCGTTCTTGTATGTTAAACATGGTGCTATCAATTTTGATTTTATGAGGATTTGAATTTTTTAAGGATTTGAATTTTTAGATTTGATGCTCCTATAGTTATATATTTCTTCCCCGAAGTTTAAGACCTAAACAACAGCATTTTTTTGTTTTTATCATGCTTCAGTGAGCGTTTTTCTTTCACTTCACAATCATAAAAGCTGCCAAAACTTTCAGACCAATTATTCAGTGTTGTCACATAGAAAAACATCTTTCATGATGTGAAGAGGAAAGCTAAGCTCTTTGTTATTTAAATCGCATATCTTTAGTGCTACTTTGTCCCAAATTATTTTCTTAAGCATTTCTTAAGAACTATTGTAACTTCTACAGCCACATTTACCAATGATTATGATGAAAGAATTCTTGTTGCTTTGAACCAGAAGTCATCAATTTGACTTTAGAATGTACAAAAATCTTTAATTTCTCAAGGATTATAACTGATGAAGCTCTATCAAAACCGTGTATGATTCAAACGAGTTCAAACATAAAGTGTTCGTTTTTAGTTACAACACAACACGTTTTAGGAAAACTTTTTGTTTCATATTTATCAGAGTTTAAGTGCAACTAAGATTTCGTAGTTGAAGGTTAGTCACTCACGTTTTCTTTTTCCCTGTTGTTTTCTGTTGTTTTCGTACGCTATTGAGTATTAACTTAAATTTAGTCTTATACTAGCAAGTTTTTTTTTGAAACATGTAATTTACTCAGAGTATAACCCTAAGGTTAGATATCTACATGCTCTAAAATGTTAAATAAATTAATCAGCATTGTTATTGATATAATAATCTTCAAATTGTGGCTGTTCGTTTTCATAGGTAAAAATAGGATTTGAAGGCTCCTATTTGTCTATTAAAGGGTACTTTCTTGTGTTGATCGAGCAAAAACTCGGTTAAAACATTTTTAAAGCAAGTTTTACTGTTAAAAGTTCTTATTGAAGAGGGCAATTTGTTCTATTTTTGAACGCTTTTCAAGATTAAGGATTTGTTACTCCACTTCGTTTTCGTTTTCTTTTTTATAATAATTTGATTTGTTCTCTTGTTCTGTCTAGAGTTATGGCGACTAGAAAACATTTTAAAAATTTTCGGATGTTTCCCATTGTCTTATGTCTGTTTGTAGCTTCATTAGGATAACTTTTGAGATAAACAATTCGGCTGGCAGGATACGATCCTTAATGAGAAGATCAATGGAGTAATAGTTTGAAAAAGTGAGTTTTATAGAACGCTGATTTTTTGAGTTAGTACAAATCGCGAAATCTAGTTTGTGATCTTTTAGATTGAAGATCGGTTTTAGTTCACTTATTGGCTGTACTGTTTTGCCAAATAAGAAACTGCTAGTGAATTAGGGCAACTGAAAATAGTTTGATCGAATCGCTTTGCTTTCCTTTCGGAAGAGCTGCGGTCAGTGGGAAGCATTTCGCTGCATAAATTAGTTTGAGAGTCATAAACAAGGAAAAGACGGGCGATAACAACCAAACCCTAAACAAGTAGATAATATGTCATTTTGACGACTATCAAGGAGTAATGCAATAAATCTGAATTAAAACGTTGTCTAATATATGACATTACTTCAGACGTATTTCAACCAACTTATTAACGCTTCAATTGGCGCAGAAATTTCGAATACAGGTGGTTTCCGTATCTCTTGGAGTGATATTTTACCAAGTATTTTTTCACCCGATTAGAAGTTGAACTAATTCAACCATACCTTGAGACGCTGTGTTCTCAAAGTGTTCAAGTTTGAAGAGGCTATTTAGATTGAAAGCCATTTTAAGAAACTTTGGTTTTGCTCTGATGAGTGATCGGTTTCAGGAAATATTTGCAGCCAAGTTTATCGAGCAACTATTTCCTTTTTAATATTTTTGCCTCTGCAAGCTATTTGTTTCACAGTGCATGCAGTACGTGCAAGTAGACTTTTTTTACAGATAGACCAATTATAAAGCTTAAGTAATTGAGAAATCAGTATAACATGTGTAACCAGGCAAATTGTTCAATTTAGATTAGCCAGCTGATGAATTTTTCTGTCAATTACAAGTAATGCCTACAGTTAATTTCCTGAATATCCGTACTTTCAATTACTCTTAAAGGCGAAAAGTGTATATAAGGCGCTCATTGCACTATTTACAATGTAGATTTGAAACACACATCACTGATATGAATGCGTTCAGTTAGTGTTTTCACTTCCTGTTCAAACGCACGTTGCATGAAAGGAAATATCGCCTGATAAGTTATTTTCATAAGCATGATGAGTCGTTAAAAAATAAAAAAATTACTTATTTACAATTATCGTATGGTTTTTCAGCCGGATCAAATCTAAGTTGTGATCAGAATATTTTTTAAGCCGGATCAGAGTCTTTTTGCGGTTATCTAAGTAGTTTTAGCAAAGATCCTCTTAGATCTTCACTATAGATGGTAGTGGCACTATTTATAATGAAGATCTAAACAGCAGCTCAGCTAACTGAAAAATGCTTCGAGTGAATGTAACCTGAGACGAGAGAATAAAACGGTGCTAGGCCTCAGAGTAGAACAAATTTGAGTGCAAATCGGAGAACAAGGCTCGTTAAGTCTATACATGGAACAAGTTGTTCCAAATTTTCTCCATTGAAAACTTAGGAATCTATTGTTCAAACTAGAGGTGCATAGCGAGATTACCTCTTTCTTAACGTGTAAATTAAAATCACTTCAAAAGAACGGCATTTAATTTTTAATAATAGTCTTTTTAATAATATATTGGGAAACCTATAGTAGTCAGAAGTAAAGGAAGAGGTCAATCTTTTGCGGATTTTTTTCTAGCAATAAAGGTATCTGTATCGCAAACTTACAATAAAACAAATATCACCGTCCAACAAAACCTAAAACAGCCTTAAACAAGAAGTAAGGGTACAAAAGATTAACGTATTTGAAATATTAAATAAATATTAAAGTTATAGGTCTACAATTTTGCTGGATTTGTTTTGAACTGTAGACATCGTAAACGCTGAGCAAATTAACTATTATAGTCACTGGTCTGGTTAGAGCTCAGATTGTTCCAACATCTGTCTCGTTTATCTAACTGTCTAAATTTTTTCTGTGCTCTGAAAGGCAACGGTCTTTTGACAATCAATTTAACAAAATTCAAATTGAAAAAAATTTTTCGATCGACCTTGATTAGAACTTTTTTATATATGAAAATTGAAAAAAATAACTATGATCTTGATGTTTCTAATGGCTTTTAAACCACATACATTGCAACCAAAGGCAGCTGCTCTGAAAGTTAAAGTTCAGCAAAAGCAATATGTTGCTAAGAAAATTTATCTTAAACAAACATTAATTTTCAAAATAAAATTGAAACTATTAGTTTCCACTCTAGAATTGGCAAACAATTACCTCTTGTTTTCATCTATTTTCTCTTTGAAAATATGTACAAATGATGAAATTTTTATCAATTAGTTAGACTCAAAAATTTTTTTCTAAAATGTCTCTGAATATCAAAAAATCGTCAAAAATTAGAGTTAATAGTTATGTCAAGTTTTGTTTTTTGGTAAAGCTCTATTGAAAGTCGTTTTCGTTTTTCTATATGCGGACAACTAATTTTGAACAATTTATGTCAAAAATATCCAAAAAATTTACTCACGCAGTTGAATTAAAAACAAATTTTCCGTTCTTTCCTCAAGTGGTTGCCTTTCCTGTTGGTGTGGTTTTGAATGCGCCTAAAGGAACCTATTCTGGTGTTTAACGTCGTTGTAAAACATAGAATTATAGAGGGCTACGATGACGAAGAGTTACAATGTTTAGCAAAATTAACGCAAAAATGTGCTGAAAATTACTACTTTTTCGTAATTTTGATTTCTAAACTTGGTGTTCAGCAGAATGCCAACGGAGGGCTTAAATTCAAAAGTCACTTGAAGCATAAGGAAGGATCAACAGAATAAACAATTGAACAAAAAAACATTTTCCTTATTGTTTTTATTTTTCTCGTCTCAAATATCCCATGTTTAGTCAATTCTGTAGAAGTTAGCAAAAAAATCGTTATGAGGATTGGGTTTGAATTCTAGCGTAGGTGTCCGCAGGGTATCACAGTATTGTGTTATAAGAATAAAGTGAAATTTTTTTTTTCTTTACTATCTCAAAAAGGTTTTAATCATTTTCCCATGTTTTTGCCGTCAGTGTATGATACAGAAGCCCTAACTTGCACGCCAATTTAATTGAAAATAACTATAGTTGCATAATTCAATGCCAATTTTTTTGCGGAATTATACGAATGTAATTTAAGTCTCATAATTAGTAATCTCTCCTTCATCACCCCGTAACTCTGCTTTCTCCCCTTTTCCTCTTCCATTTTTTTCAAACAGCTCGCTTTTTTCTTCTACCTGCAATAAAATTTGTAGTTTTGTAAATATCAAAACTACCCTCTAAGAGCTGCAAAGTGAGTTTCACTTTTCACTCTACAATGCGTAAAAGAAAAGTGAAAAGTTGACAAGAAAAAAGCCGGCGTCGCAAATATCCCCTATTTCGAAAAATGTTGGAGCAATCAGGCACATAGAATGATAGAAGGCTACAATGAAGAATGGTTACAATGTATAGCAAAATTAACGCTCAAATTTACTAGAAATTACGACTTTTTCATACTTCTGATTGCTAAAATTGGTGTTCAGCAGAATGCCAATGGAGTGCCCTAATTCTAGACTCACTTGAAGAAACATCATCCCATGTTTGGTCAATTTTGTGAATATTCAGCAAAAAAGCAAAAAAAATCCTGGTATGGGATTTGGGTTTGAGTTTCAGCGTAGGTGTCATCAGGGTTACACAATAATATGTTATTAAGTTAAAGTGAAAATTTTAATCTCCTTTTAATATTTTAATATTTTAATCCTATCTCAAAAAAGTTATAATCATTTTCCCACGTTTTTGCCGCGGAATTTAACAGTGTATGATATAGAGATCCTAATCTGTACGCTTATTTATTTTTTGAGAGGTCAGAAACCAAGGAAATAAACAAATCGTTTCAACTTTGCTTGTTCTACAGAAATTTTGTTCTCCGTGGTTTTGTAGATTAACTGTCACAATTATCTTTTGGGCACTGATTCTGGCGTATGGTATTAGGCGTATGGTACTAATTATAAGAGACTAAATGGATTTAAAAGTTCGTTCAAGAGTTCAAAGAAGAGGACATTGACAGTTTCTTCTTTAAAAATTTCTTACCGTCTGTTCACTTTTTCATTTCCCATGTTCTATAAAGTTCTTCGGCTTTGATCAAATCGAAAATCTATTGTACTGCGAAAATGTAAAGTCCTAGAATGGGTACTAAGTAGTAGAAGAGTTCGTGAAAATAACTAAAGACTATTTTAGTTTACTTTGAATAATTATTTTTTATATGAAAATCTTTGTTCTCAAACAAATTTGCATAATCGAATACAAATATAGTTGGATATTTAAATGCCAATTTTTCGAGCAATTATATGATTGATATGAATGTAATCTAATGTTAATAATTAGTAATCTCTCCTTCCCACTCTCAACAACTCTGCCGATTTCGCTCTTCAAATTTAGAACAGCTCCTCTTTTGCTTCTACTTGCTATAAAATTTGTAGTTTTTTTGTAATTATCAAAACTAGTCTCGAAGGGCCAGAAAATGATGTTTCACTTTTCTCTCTACGATGCGTAGAATATAAGTGAAAATTTGACAGAAGAAAAGGCCGGCATCGCTTATGTTCCTTTTTTCGAAAAATTTTGGAGCAATCAGAAGAAAAGTTGGGACACATTTCAAATTATCAAACCAATATTTTTTTTTGATTTAATTCAAATCCTGTGCACTTTATAATGCAAATATAGATTTAATTCTTGATATGTATATGTTTTTGTCAGTCAGAAACCATTAGTTCTAATACTCTATTGTATTTGATGTTAAATCAAGCAAAAAAATAAATTTTGAGCAACAAAAATTGTGGTTTCAGTCAGTGGAACTTTCATAACAAATTGTCATTATTCCGTAATGCAAATAGGTAGCTTGTTTCTCAATTTTTCTGCCTCAAACATTACATAACTACACCCTGGGCAACTATGTCGTTTTCGAAAATTGACATGGAAATAATTACCCCTAATTGGGAGTTAGTATCTTCTTACCATGAGGAATCTAAAACACATCTTAGTGACAATTCCAGAGAGCTAAGTTGATGTTTTCCGGAATCTGGCATCAAAATCTTGATATCCTAAAACCGTAGCCGTATTGTAGGTTTTTGTCCTGTACAGTAAAAACTGTTTACGCTATTTCAAACTGAAAAATAAATTGAGTCGTGAAGTTAAATCGAAATAGAAATTTCAAGCACTAAGTCATTGAAAAGTTGACGAGGATCACAAGATGCAGAAAAATCAGCAGAACAAAAATTCGGGCAATTCTATAGTCTTTTCCTTTTATTCGCGAAAATAAAACGTCACTTTTGGCTGAAATGAAATAATTTACATACTTTTTATTCTATGAGATAAAATATAGAATTTATTAGCGAATAAAAATCTTGTTTTTTAAAGATTTTTGTTCAATAAGTGAATGCCGCAGTTTTAAGTCGAATTTTTAAACCAATTGCTTTCAGTTTTGGATGTTACCAAATTTTGGGTTAGTTTGCTGTTCTTGCTCATATGCTTATGTTAAAAAGTAGTGGCGTTTAAAATCTGAACTAGAATTTTAGGATGTTTAAATGAACAACAGTGTTATTTGATATGTCTCCGTAAGTTGATTTAATAGTTAAGGTTTTATGATAATGCGATTTCTTTCAAACTGTACTGATCTGTTGAATACGGTTAAAAAATGCACGTTCGGTAAAGAGTTCTTACCACCAAGCAGAAATAGAAAGTTATGTTTGTGAAGTCTACTAACGGTCTTCTCCCATTTTTGTCAAAATCGAGTCAGGTGTTGAAAAGTAGCAACTTAACATCAGTAGAGTATTTGTTTAGTCGTTTTTGTGCATTATGTGTTTACTTTGGCTGTTTGTTTGTTCAGCCGATGTCGTTGTTTGCTTTCTGATCAGGTTTTTGACTGTGAAGTGTGGAAAACTGTCTTGACTTTAATGTTTAGTTAGAATAAGAATTTGAGGTGCTCGTGCAGAGAACTGCTGGGTGGATTTTATAAACAGCAAAACAGATGTAGGGAGGGTCTTGCTTACCAACAAGAGACACAAAACAGGCTGCTAATCTAATTTAGTCTCAAAATAGTTGAGTTGAAATATGTTTGAACTTGGAAAGGCCTCCCTCCTTTATAGCCCAGCAGCCGTTCACTCTTTTCATTTGTTTGCAGTCAATTTAACGCCTCTCTTCTCTTTCCGCTTCTCCTCTCTATGTTGAGGATGCTTGCCACATTCAGGTCCTCTTTTCAACCGAATGCTATTTCGACCGATGGCTCATGCCTTTCATTTTTTAAACGCGAAAATTTGCTTTTTTTAAAATAAGATTTTACCGTTTTTTTTTTAAATTTTGCAAGCGTAATTACTAACATCCATCTTTATTGCCCAGCGGGTCTCGGTTTTCTATATCCTAAAGTTGTATCCCTTTTTAGAACCTTCAATGAAAATCGCTCTGCGATTATAGAGCAACTCTTGGAGTTTTTTTAATCCTAATGTTGTGGAAAATATTACAAGGGTTAATAATAATACATTATTTTCTGTAATTAAAAATTCACAAGTGAGCACAAGTGGAACTCTTCTCATTTGTATATGGAAATCTCTTCTTTTAGTTTTCAGGTTTGTTTATGAGGTTTGCTTATTCAGGTTTTTTGGAGCGTTTGAGAGAAATTAAATTATTTTGCTGAGGATGACAAATTCTCATGAAAAACCTCTATGATCTTAGCCAGAATGATTACACGTATTTGAGAAAATCTTGCGCATTTTGATTGACTTTGTTTGCATTTTCTAGTTGGTATCTCCAGTTTCATAGATTTGTTTAGCGATTAGTTCTAATTCATTTCGGCTAATTTGGTGGGATGATGATGACTATGTACTTCGAAGGCAAAAGAAAGGGGAGGGCAGAGGTTGGTTTATTGTGGAGTAAGTAAGTTAGTTTAGAATTAGCTGGTTCTGGTTATGGTTGGTTAGTTGCGTAGATGCATGCCAATAGGTTGGTAGTTAGCTTCCTTAGTGGGTAGCTAATTGAGCATTTTAATTCAGTAGCGGCACCACTTTGAACCAATTTCCTCTTATGTTCAAAAGGGACCTCTTTGTCACCATCTTATAACTGCCTCTGAATTATTCTTATGAAGTCAATTTTGATTTTGAGTGAGGAAAAAGGAAGAAAGAGGAAAGAATGGCTGACTTGTTTGATTTCCTCACATTTGGCATTCAGGACAAAATTGAACGCCTGCCTCAAGTACAAATTTAGAATTGAATCTCGCTATGTCGAGGGAACTCATGAGCTGGTCAATAACAGAACAGTCTGAAATGTAAATATCCCAAAATAGGGAAAATGTATCTAATGTATGTCTAATCTGATCTGTAGGGGGAATGGAAAGGCTATTGTATTGCTTTGTATGCTTTGTAATAATGACCTTGATATGAAGGAACATAAATATACCACTTTTTTGTTTTTCATATTAATTTTCATAAAACATTTCTCGGCTCCCTGAATTAAATTTCTCATTTCTCAGAAACAAATTTCTCAGAGACCTTTTTTGCCCTGATATTTATTGTGCCTTAGGATCTCCTGTGAATTACACAGAACGGGAATTTAAGTAATTTTGATGACAACAGAAGCACCTGAGAACGTAAGACGACTGGTGACTTAGTATTTGAAAAGCAATTATCCTAAACTTGCTTCCCCTTTCATGTACGATCACAGTTGAGCAGAGTGTCGCCTGTGTTTTGTAATAGACAATTAATTTTCTTGTAAAGGAGGAAAGTAGTATGCTAACCTCATTTTGTATGGCGACATGAAATATTTATTTTACCAGCTGGTACTTAACTTTGAAAAAGTCCCAGTTGTTCATTTGGTGCTGAGGAGAAAAGGCAATATAAAAAGTTATGTCAACGAGATGTTTGTAGCCAAATGTTTCTTTTCAAGTTATCAATAAAAACAATGATGTGTGCTTGTGCATTAAGTACCAAGGCATCGGATGCAAAACAATTTCAAGTTTTGAAAACCAAAAGAAGAAATTGTTTTTCCGAGATACATATCCTCAGATGTATTTCAACGTAACGCGGATGCTTTCCACCTCAAAGTAATACAAGAGTTATGAAAAGTTGCGACATAATTATGAAATTAATTATTCGAGTTTCAAAGAGCTCGAAAGTGTTCGAACGAAAAACACCAATTGTCGCATATTACAACGTTTTTAATCGCATTGTCGGACAATGTACGCCACTTTTTACCAAATACATTGAGGTAAAAAACCAGTCTGTAAACTTTTTGTCGGCATGGAAAATATATAGAAAATTCCTGTCTGAGTTTGCCCGTTCAAACGCAAAACAAATAAGATGCCTCGCATGGCTCTATGCTTGGCTCATAAGGTTCTCATATATGCAAGTGTTGGAACAATTTCTCCCGTGGACCGAAAAAAGCTTTAAAATTCTAACTTATCCTAAGGCTTGATTGTTTGAGCTAAAGTATGCTAATGTTCTTATTTCTTTTTCTGGAATGGTTCAAGAGAATTTAAGTTTGTTTAAAACTGACCGAAAATGGAGAAAACATGGATCGAGAAATTTATTTCTCAATTAACCTTTTTCAGAAAAAAAGTGTGCCCCCCCGCTTATTGGTGCATATTATTTGCACCCCCAAAATGCATGTGGCATGTTTTATTTTAAAACGATGATTTAGTATGTAACATGACACGTGCTCTGTAACTGGGGTTGTATAACGTACTGGGGGCAGAAAGGGAGAAGATCCACGAGTTCTTAAAATTTATGGTTACACCTTATGGTTAAAGTGTACACCCTGATGGCGTTAAAATAATACTGCCAACCACTGGGTTGCCCTCAAAAAAGTTTCAAATTTGCCTGGACAAAAAGAAAGTATTAGCATAATGCTTCTAAAGTATCAAAAATGAAGTATCTCTAATTTGAAGTAACTCTCTAGTTTATTTCTGGTGATTTTACGAAAATTTTGTTACATTTTCAATTGTTTTAGTTCTACTGCTCTTTTTTGATACGTTTTTCATATGACTGATTTTTGATCTGACCATTTTTGCGTCTGACGACCGAATTTTCGCGACTGTTCGTCTGGAGAAACGGAATCAAGGGATTAAGCCCGAGGGCATTAAGTCTCTTAGTAAATCTCTAAGAGTCTTTACTAGTATCTAAGGATGCGATCTGCCTAACTGTCGTAGAGACATAAGTGAATGGTGTGAATGGTAGTTCTTAAAGTTTGACTAATTCGATAGTAAGATATTTGGATCAATATCTTAACGGATTTTATTTTTTTGTTTTCTGGCCAATTTCTGTCTCATTTTTCTCTGTCACTGAAATATTATTTGGTTAACTTTCGGAGGCGAGGTTAGTAGCTTTGTCAGTCCAGTTCGTGTTCTGTCAAAATACGTGGAAACTGAAAAAGAACCTTAGAAACTGATAGAAATGAGTTACGAATTCGCGCAGTTGTTCATCTGATCAGTGGTTTTTTTAAATTTCAGAACTGTGACATGAATTTGCATGCCATTGTTGAAGACTTCAAGGAGAAAAGAAACACGTTAGATGTTGAAGTTGCGACGAAATATCTTTCCTCATGTCAAGATTTTTATCTATATGCTTCAGTTCACACAAGTGATGACTCAATTTTATGTCTGAAATGTTTGTGCAACTTAGTAGCATACTTTGCTGAGAAAATTGAACTGAGTCGAATTATTCACGATGAGTTAATTCACAAATTGATTGTCACAAGTACCGAGGAAAGTATTCAAACGAACGAACGGGTTTTGACCCTTAAATTGCTGGGAAATATAATATCTGCACCAAATTTGGGTAAAGTAAAGACTTTCATGTTATATAAAAGTTTGAAAAATCGTTTATTGAATAACGAGTTCAATTCAAGAACTCAAAGTTTTACCCAGGAATTGTTTGATGCTCTTTTCATGGTTATTAATTCAGTGTTAAAAAACAGATATTTCCACGATTTGGTCTCCAGCAATGACGATGAACCTTTTGGTTATTTACTTGATTTGGTTATTGACAGCTGTTTATCTGAGCCGAATTTTAACAATCAAAATTTCAATGTTATTTTGCAGCATTCAATTGTTGATATTTTGCCCTCAAAACCGTCTTTATACAGTTATTTCAAACCCGAAAATAAATTACATGTGACCGAAATAATATTAGATTCAACCGAAAGCGCATCTGAATTTAAACAAAGTTTGGTAATATTTCTATTTAAGCATGTATATGAACCACTATTTGAAAAACTTACTTTAAATCAGTATCAGTTCACGCCTTCCGATTCGATTATATTTAGAAATTGCATCAAAATTTTTTGTGAATGGAGTGCTGGGCATTATGTCGAAATAAACGAGACAATTACGGAGCTGAGTTTGACAGTTCTAATTTTGTTAAAAAACTGCAGAGTTCAGAAAGATAATGAAGTGGGCGAGGACAATGATTGTATACATCAACAAAATGTTGCTGGATTTGTTTCTGACCTGACCCGCTTATTGGCCAATTTGGTTCACAGAAGTAAACACAAACAAGATGAATGTTACGATTACTTACCCGTTCTGCTGGAAAACTGCAAAATTGACCAGAATAACCCTTATTTACTGGAATGGAACATGTTGTTGATAAGGAACCTATTAGAAGGCAACGAACGCAACCAGAAATTTGTTCATGAATTACAGGCACGAGAGGTACTGCCGGACGAGTTGTTGGAAAAACTGGGATTAAAAGATATAGCTGATAGAAAAATAGTGGGAAAATAATAAGTTACGGTAGCAATAGATCAACAACAGCCGCGACCGCATTGTGAAATGGTTCATTGTTGTTGTGCAAGACAGAAATTTGCATCATTGTTGCAGAATAATTAAATTTATCAAGATAATCCCCTGTTTTTGACTGAAATTGCATTCATGGCCAACACAAAAGCGGCAGAATGTAAAATGCAACAGGAACAGTAAAGAAGGAAGCGACTAAGAGAGAGGCTTTGTTACGAGGGAATGACCGCCTACAAGTTGTTTGTTTGTTTGTTTGCCTACTCTCCTCATCCATGATTTCCTGACAGTAATTCCCTCTTCCTGTTTACTGTTTCATGATGTCATCGTAGAGTTGTTTGTGTGTAACAGTGGTGTAGACTAGAAACAGTTGAGCAGACGACCACTGCTTAGACTGATTAAGTGAAGTTATCAACTTTTATTTACTTTCTCTCTCTCCCTTTCAAATATTAATCAGGCTGCCATTCGAGTTAAAGCGCCCCTCAGTTGAAAGAAAAAACGCTTTCTCTGAAGCTTTGCTTCCTAACCGACGAGGTGGTCAAAATTAATTGAGTTCAT
Organism: Convolutriloba macropyga; assembly: GCF_964194025.1. NCBI lineage: Eukaryota > Metazoa > Xenacoelomorpha > Acoela > Convolutidae > Convolutriloba > Convolutriloba macropyga. The sequence goes on from NC_134468.1 coordinate 55,218,499, forward strand.
GTGCGGCTTTCAGTCTACGTTTCAACTAATAGCGCCGAAGCCAAATCTCAAAAACATATTGCTTTGTTCTGCAATTTTTGTGAACTAAAATGTGCAAATTGTAATTTTATTAGTTCATTCTATCTTCATTCTGAAAACAACTCCGCAAACTAATTTAAGGAAACCTTCGATTTAAGGAAACCTTTAACGCAAATGAAGCTTGATGAGACTTTCATCAATAATGTTTAAATAAAGACAGGCCGCTGAAATGGTAGAAAAAGGATTGATGAAATTTGCGCAAAGCACACGAAGCTTTCAATCAATCGTTTGAAACTAAAAAATAGGATTCTTATTAAATTTAATTTTGTCACGTATCCGTTTTGTAATCGTTGCTTAACGTTAGGCGAATCCGTTTCAATTTGACATCATTTGATATATTTTTTAAAAGAAATTTATCAATATAAAATGATTCAACTAGCTCTTTTTCCTACCCTTGTTCCAATTAGTATATACTTTTAAAATACCGGCTGAAAACAACGTTTTTCATAGATTGTGGACTTGTATTTCAACTTGGAAAATCATCTTTGTACGGAACAGTTGCAAGTTAACCTATTTTTAAATAGCAGAAATAGCGGAAGCTCGAACTTTATTAAGTTCTCAATTTGAGTAACAAAAGAAACTGCTGAACGCAACCCGTTACATTTGTTTCGCTAGTAACTTACAGTTGGTTTTTATGAAATGTCCAATATTTTCTTTTGTCCAATATATTTGTTCCGATCCACTTTAGTGGGGGTGGAACTATATACTCAAATGGTTTTTTGTTCAGTCAATTTTGGCTGTTCGATATATTCATCGTAGTATTTTTTTTTAATTTTGATTTTGCCACGGAGTTACCGATGTTTAAAGTTTTGTGAACATTTGACGGATTTTCGTTGTTTCTGTTCAAAATCTTCCTCATTTTTACGCAAATGTTTGCCAATTTTTCTGAAAAATATGTTAAAAGTGTTAACGATTTTTTTGTTGGTTTTACTTCTAAAGACAGAAGAGTGTTATTCAACTGTTTCATCCAATTTTTTATTGCTAGAATTTAAAATTTAGCCTTTTATCAAAAATGGAGCGAACTAAGCTGCTTTAGTCCACTTTGTTCAAATTTAGCGGATTAGCACACCCAAAAATTGCCGGCCGAGAGAATCTTTGTTAGCACTAAAGAAAACTAGTTATACTTGCGTTTCCTTTGAGAGTGTTCTACAATAAAACTTTTGCCGTTTTGTTGATAATTTAAGGCAATAATTGTCCAAAATGCGTCATTTATTTTTGATACTTTTTTCTGCAATTAACCATACCCATAATAATTGAATATTCACCTGTTCCTAATGGACGAAAAACAAAAGCAAGGCTAGTTTTGGTCTAATCGTTGTGTTTTACAATCTAGATATAATTCGAAATTTAATCAGTCGCTGTCTTCTTATTTTCGCATTTTTGTGACTTTTTTGTGGTAATTAGAGAACAGAACAATTCAAATCAAGGCTGTCTAATGACTTCTAATTATTGACAGTTCCAGGGAAGTCTATCTAGTGTTTTTAGTCGAAAGCTTATGTCGTTTTTAATAAATTAAATTTTAATGTTTTTTTGCCGATTTACGTTTCAGGTAATGGTTTTTCGGCTTTGATACTCCGAGCTTTCACAAACAAATTTTTTTCCCCATCTTTGATGTTCTTTTTCTTGTCTTGTCACTTTATTGACAAGTAACATATTACATCATTGGTGTTTCAACAGAAGGCACAATCGAACATACCACTTTTTTCCGATGAATAGATGATTTTAACATCTTCTAGCAGAATTTAAGGAATTTTTTATGTCTGCATTTGTCGTTTTCTGTAGTCGTTTAAAAAATTCTGGATAATTGCAGGCCTTAGTGGTTGCATATTGATGAACAAAAGAACCTAGTTACTGATTTGAGGCGATAGCTAAAGTTTTTCATGTCTTTGAAATCAATTGTTTTAGAAAAATATAGATGTATTTTTGATGTTCTGTTCTATCTACTTCGATTTTCCTGTTCTATTTTGTCTACTTGTTACGTATTCTCACTATCTGCAGGTCTCATATCAATTTTTCGTTTGATATTTTGTGACTGAATAATCAATTAGGTTTGATTTTTTTGTCTATTTATCGTTCTTTTCGTAGACGTATGACATCTAATTAATATCTGATCTAACTTGCTTTCTTTTTTTTAATACGTTATTTTTTGATTTTGATTTCAGTCGTTAATATATCTTTTATGTCTTTGAAAATAATTGTTCTCGAAAATTAACAAATGTATTTTTAAACTTGACTTTTTTCTTTGTCTAATTGTTACCTAGTCTCATTATTCTGAGGTCACGTATCATATTACTTGTGTTCAAAGAATGCGCAATTCATTGTATCTTATTCTGGATAATGACAGGTCTATATATCTTGGTACGGTGGTATGAAAGAGCATAATACTATTGAAAGATTTCAGTTGATATCTATTGGTTTCGAATATTTGAAATTATTTGACTTCAAAATATAAACCTATTTTTTTAACGTTGCTGATTTTGTTCATTTTTGTCTTCATGTTGTCGAGTCTCATTAAAGACTTTGTCCATGTATTTCAAGTAAAGTAGAGATTAATTTGTTTAGTTTAATTGTTATTTGACGCTATTTTGGTTTTGCTATTATGTTTGTTATTTTGTTTTGCTGTTTGTCTTGGCTCGTAGTCTTTATAATGCAGGTCTCATTTGCCCTCTAATGAGAACCTATTTACATTTCTAAGTGATTTGAATTGAAAGCGTTTTTTAATTAATACACCAATTAATGATATTTGAGTTTTTGAAAATTTTCTCTCCTCATTTGGTAGACATTTAAGCCAAAATTGTGGATAAGTGTGGTCGAAACATTTCGTGGGAACGCACTTTACCGATCTTCGTTGTTAGAAATATTTGGCTTCGTTCCTTAATTTTTTTCCTCTTATTTGAGTTAGATCTGAGTCGATATACCATTGTGATGTCGATTTTGAAAGCAAGCTTGCCGCGCGTGCGAAGGTTTGTTTTGATTAATAAGTATTGAAATCAGGTACTGAAAAAATGATTTTTGAAGCTGCACAAATTGAAAAGAAAGAAGTTTGATGCTCTTATTGTCTATGGTAAGCATATGTGCAAGAGTTTTGCTGTTTTGAGAAAATTTAGTTTGATCGATTACTGTCATTTAAGTTGAATAGCTCAGAGTTCACCTTTTACATCATCTTCACAGGAGTTTCTCTGACTTTTTTTGTGGACTGATTTTCGCTTCGTCAGAGACTACCTTTACAGCCATGCATCCCCCATTCTAAGCCGCATACCGCCGCATTTCCTCCAAATTTCGATAACCCTTTGTTAAGTAATACCGATGAATTACTTCGTCGCCTGGTCCAAACATGTCTGCGCACGCAAGATTTTTGTTCCTCAGTTTATTCAACTACCGTTCCCGCAACGGAGGTACCACACTATTGGAAATTCCACTGTGCACAAACTTTACTCAACTCCAATATCTTGCGTCTCCTGCAAGTGATTTCAGCAATCGTGGTCCATGTAACCCAGAAAACACTAAACAACATGGCGGCATCTGTTGTCGCCCACAACATTGTCTCGCGAGTTTTCAGCACTTCATTTCAGCAAAGTGAGGCACCCCTTAAATATCTGGCCACAAGTTTCATTCATGACAAGGCGTTGAACCCCTTAAACCCGTTTGTTACCGCCACCAGTGGTGCACCTCCATTTCCCAAACTAATTTTCCCTCCGGTGTGCGCACATACAGTCCCTCATCTTTTGTGTCGGCATGGCCCACTCTATCCTACTACCCGCCCCTCATCTAAAAGTGGCAGACGCAATTACAATCAAAAAGAACGATCCTTTACGGAGTGGCTTGAATGGTACGGGCTGTTTAAAAGTGCGATTTGACTCGCAGTCCTTGTTGGAAAACGTCAAGTTGACGTACCTTAAAACACATTTGTCTTCGGGAAGGCAAAAACCGCTATCTGTTAGGTAGCATACTTTGGTCTGATGTACAAAGGACAATGGAACGAAAGTTTGGTCAGCCACAGGCGGTCGTCAGTGCGTATTTAATCAAATTCCCTGTTTCCAACCTTTCAAAATTTGTAATATTGATAACTCTTCTGCTACTATTTTAAGTCTTTTCAATGTGTTGAAGTAACTTGCGTTCGACTCTCAATAAAAGAATGCCTCGCTTCTTAACACGGCTGTGCAAAAACTTTGCCCAAATGAAATTCCTGGTAACTCTTCACGTTTGAGAAACATGTAGCTAAGCCGACACGCACGCCTTGACGTCAACGAATGGTTGAAGAAGGCCGAGGCACATGACTTGATGAGACAAACATCGACAAAGTCTAGACTTCAGGATACCATCAACTCAGATCAAAGTTGCTTCCAAAACTTGCGCTGCCAACACGCAGCAAAACGGCGAACATAAACCAGCTGCAACTGCAACAATGCCCCTCCACTTGCTGCGTTGTCTGTAATGGTAACGATTGTCTTTGAGATTGTCGTGTTTAAGGAAAAATCTCCCACGCAACGAGCAAAGATAGTCGCCAAAGCCCAGTTTTCGTTTTAATTCTTGAAGGGAAATGATGCTTCGGCAGTGCTGTTGTAAATGATCTGGTAGGCGACAGTAAACCTCCTAGTGCGTAGTTATCTGTCTTTTATGGCTATGGCATTTTTCAGTTGACTGAAGTGCAGTTGTTAAAATTCTTCTGATAAAGATACCACGGCTTTAATTTGAATCAATTACTGTTATAGGTGCCGGGGCGAATATTGACAACAAACATGGTTAGAATGGCGTCAAGACCACGCAAAAACCAGAAATTTGAGTAATCAGCTCGAGTTCCTACGTGAAGGACAACTTGAATGTAGGGTCAAACATCATCGACATTAAAGCACTAGAAGAAATATACCCTCACTTTGCAAATTCAGATCATCTAACATGATGTTACGAAAACATCGACGTTCCCTTCCCCAAAGGCTTGGCTTTAAGCAGTCCCTTACCATCGCCTTCGGGTTTGGTCACCACTTTCTTCAACGCCAATATGGAAAAGAATTTTGAACTGGCTGTTGAAGGTTTTTTTGGTTGATGAGTCCTACAGCGCACTTCAGCAGGCAGTCCCAGGACACACAGCGGATACTCGTTGGCTGGATTTGCTGAAAAACACCACAGTGCGTAATGGGAGAAGATATAGTCGCGGACCGCTGTGGGCTGAAGACACCTTCCAATTGGACAACAATTACCTTTCCGCACTGGTCACTGGTTCAATGAAAACTAGAGAAAGACCAGTCTCTAGTGGAAGAGTACACAAATACAATCAACGAGTGCTTAGATAAAGGCTACGGGGATCCTGCTGAAAAACCTGCTATTAACCCAAATAAATAAACCAAGCAAGATCTGTAGGGTACTCAATGGGGCAGTAACAATTCACCGTTCATCCTTGAATAAGTCAGTGGCTGCCGGCCTTGACTTACTGCAACATCATATCTAAGTACACTTGCGGTTCAGACAAAATCCTTACGCCGTTTCGACTGACATCTTTGAAATGTTCCCCATGGTTGGAGTGCTGCCGTGTGATCAGCCATCTTTGCGTTTGTTGTGGCGGGAAGACTGCAAATCAAATGTTGTGTTACATGACTAGACATGTCACATTTTTGACGCAAAAGACTTGCCCACTCGCATGAACTGCGCACTACCTGTGATAATGTTGAAGTGTATTGAACTCGCAAAAGAAGTTCTTGAGAACCGCTATATATATATATATATATATATATATATATATATATATATATATATATATATATACGATTGCTTAGGGTCAGTGGAGTCCTCGAGGGGGACCGGTGCAGGGAATTGGTACATCTTCATCCGGGTGGGGAGGGGGGTCAAGCTTACTGAGTTTGTAAGCAAGGTCACAAATCTGGCTGAATGAATGGATGGGCCTCCTCAATCAACAGAACCGTGAGTCAGCTTTTCATCGATGGAAGGGCATCCTGCGGGACTGGGCTTAAGTAGGATCACAACAATGAGGCCTCAGTTGTGAGTTGGTGTACTAATAGCATCATTACAAAGAGTCTAACACGACAATTGGTTCTAAGTCTTGCCAAACACTGACAACCCAAATGGTCTTGTCGCCCCGGTCACTTTAGGTGCTTGTGTATTTTTCAAAGACATTTGGCGGGTCATGAATGTTGAGTTTTCCAAAGACAAAGACTCAGTTGATAGGTTTTTTGCATGGCGTGTTGAACTGCCACAATTGGCAACAATCGAAATATCAAGAAGTTACTTGGTTCCAACATCTTGAACTCCTCATTTGTAGTGATAACTCTCATGACGTTATAAGTGCTGTCCCATTTCTTAGAACTCAGATAAGTTCCCCTTCTGGTGAAATTAAAACTGTGATGACATTCTTCCTGGGCAAAGCCCGTTTGGCTCCTTTCAAGGTAATGACTGTTCCAAAGTTGGAACATGAAGCTGCTCTCGCTGCTCGCTTGAGACGGGAAATTTGTCGATCACTGAACGTGTCCATGCACAAATTTCTTGTGAACTGACAGTAATGTTGTCTTGCAACTGAGTAGCTCAATTGACAAACATCCCATCTTCATTGATTATCATTCTGCTCAATAACAGGAACGCAATTGGGGAAATATCTATTGTCATTCTGCTTAATACGATGGTTCATTGCAAAATATAGAAGAATTTTTAGAGAAAAATTAGGCTCAAAGTTTTCGGCGAAAATGGGCGGGAAAATATTTTGTGCCTTTTTGTTTCCCTCTTATTCCTTTACGTTAGACATGCCATCTAAGTACCATAGTTTTGTGCTTTTCAAATATAATTATTTCCGGTAAGTTTTTGCGTTTATCGAGAGTTGAATTTTTAATTAAAAGAAAAAAAATTAGGAATCTTTTTAGGAATGTTTTAGAAATAGATGTGGAGCGGTATTACAAGACCTAGGATTTACAAGATCTACCACAGCAAGCAGAGAATAAAGCTAGTTTCTGAGAAATGATATCTCTTTTTACATACTTATTTCATCCTATTCTCTCTGAGTGGCCATTTTTCAGATGACAGAATGAGTTTGCCAAATGAGAAAAAAGCAGGTGGCAGTGGAAAACGGGACACTGGTGGAATATCTTCTGTGAAAACAACTGACTTCTTTCGAGTGTTTAATTTTGAACTATATGTTAAACCGGTAACTTTTTTTCGTTTATTTAATTTTTTTTACTCCATTAGAAATATCGAAACACTGTAAATAAAACTTTTTTGGTCATGTATAATGTCTCCATGTTTGCTGTCTAAAACGGGGATTTCAACGGAGATTTTCATGAGTGAGACTTAGTGTAGCAAACAAAGAACATGATAGTTTCGAAGTTTGTACACTAGAAAATGACTCAGTAGTTATCGAAGGCTTTGTTAATGGGTGTTTAGAGGTGTAATAGCCTCTGGTGTCTTATCTTACGTCAGTTATTGTATCCTAAATGTTTTTAATGACTATTTTGAATGGCTTGAAAGTAGTTGTGGATTCTATTGATCGGATCGTACTATTTTACTAGCCGAAAATTAGCATTACTTGTCTGTGGTTTTCAGGGTTTTTACAGAGCTGGTTTTTGCTTGATTCGTGTTGGACATATGAGCGAGCAGTTATGTATCGTTTTTCTGTACAATTATTTAAAATCTGGGAGATGATTTATTGCTTAAACTCCTATGTGCTTGAAATCAACCTGAGCCGTTGCCTTCAAAGTGAGGATTGTTGCAAAATGAAACCTGCGAAAAGCACCTTTGATGTTCATATTTAAATTGTCAGAGATAACTCAGAAAGCGTTCGATCTTTGTTAGACGTTGTAAGATCTGTAAGATATGGGTCCAAACGCAATAATTCATCCTTTAGAAACTTTGCCTAATCAAACTGATAATGTGAACCCTAGATTTTTTGTGCTTTGGTGAATATTGATTGGCTTAAAGGAAAATAGATGAGGTTGAGGAGTACTGATTTTGAAACCAAAAAGAGCTGAACCCTCGCGTGCGCGTTTTCTGCATGGAAGACATTTTTTGGCCGATTCAATTTGCTTGGCTTTATATATATTTTTAATTAATGACTGTTCAGTTTTCTTTGCTGCTTCTCTGAGGTGCTTCCAGTAATCAGGTCGCTTGTGATTGATTGGTCAATGGCAGATTAATATTGGAGCCCGTTTCGCATTTGTTAGTTATTCTGGAAGTATCAAAAACTTTTGAATGCAATATTGTTGAGTACTATTTTTGGCTTCATTATAGAATAGCTTCATCTCCGAATTCGAGTGACCAATTGGAAAATGGTACCCTTTATGCCGAAATTGGAAGTGTAGATTGGAAGCTGAGGGCACGGGAGATTGCAATGCATGCAGGCGGTCTTAACTAATTCATAAGGCTAATTGGTTCGTCCTATTTTTTTGGAAATTTCTTTCATTCTTCACTATCTTGACATTGACGAAAGACCAGCCTAATCGCTTTTTTTCTCATATGCACGTCTTCAAAAGATATTGTGTATTGTAGCCGTACAATTTTGCACCAGTATGAATGACGAAGATCAAACTTGTTTGCTGTGAGGTTAAGACTTGTTTTTGGCTCGTTGTGTAGTTCTCTTGTTGGAGTGTCCATGAATAACAATTTCTTTCTACATGTAGGTTCAAGCAAGATTCGCTAGGTCTCGTGGCCGGTGTCTGATTTTGTTCTGTTGTTGTTTTATTTTTTTTATTCAAAAAGCGCATCCTGTACATCAGAGTTGTTACTACAATCGTTGCACATGGGATACTGTTTGAGTTATGACTTAGCGTCTTATCGTTCTGCATTCGATATGCAGATGATTAATTCTCTGGTATTTTTGCTGTTAAGAATTATGTTTAAATCTGATTCATGATGTTGATATGCTCTGACTTCTAGGATTATCCCTGAAGAAGAGATTAAGATGAAAGATTTGAGGTGTCTTTTGCTTTTTTATCTGTTGTGGAGTAGGAGTTCCTCCTCCCATTTTTTTGGCAAATAACAACAATTTACGGTGCCCGTTATTGACGTTATATATCTACATTATTTTTGCACTACATGTATTTTGAGGCTTAAAATGCCTAAAATTACTAAATGTATAAATTCTCATCGCAGCCTGGCAACTTTCGTCAAAACTTTCTATCACCTTGATTGGATTTGGCGAGATTTGTTCCTTAGGACGCAAATAGAGGCAGTGAATAAGATGCCAGTCTGCTGACGAAAGCATTTAGTAGCAACGAAATCTCTTAAGGCACTGTTGTTAGCAAGGGATTCATTTCAGTAAATTTGAAGTTGAATTGCTGAAATAAAATTTGTGGGTTCCAGCAACTTCGTCTGCTTTGACTATTGGATAAGTTTGGTTATTGGTTATTGTCAATCTTTTGGTCCGTATTTGAGGTCAAATGATCTTGATCTAGTGTATCAAACTTTCAAAATCAACATAAGCAGAAGCAGAGCGGTTTGTAAAAGATCTGAGTATGCTTCTTGATTTTTTTAATCACAATTTAGTTAATTTCACGAACTTGGTTTTTTAATCATAGTTAATCATGTTTTCTACCTGTTTACAGGTCATTCTGAATTAAGACTTGATTTGAATTGTAGTAGTCAATGCTCTTTCTTTCTTTGGCTCCTGCCTTGTTGCTGTTCTTTTCAATTTTCTGAAAACTTTGTTTGTACGTAATTTTTGTTTTGATCTCCCCGGTCATCGTGTGAGACAAGAGGTCGAAATTCTGTGTCTTCGTCAACGTCTCAAAAACCTCCAAAGGATTCAAACGCCGATGGAATCAAACGAATCCCTCTGTCGGCGCATTTTTCTGCATACTGTTTGAACTTCCTGTCTTCAATTGCCACCAGAGCAGTGGCACATTTCCCAGCAGCTTCTGAGATAAGACTGGCTTGCAGCCGGGTAGTGGCGGTCAAGTTCAGCGCTGCTGGATGATGACCTGACACCCAACCATGCAGGTAGATATCGATTGGCCGAGAATTGTCGTCGGGTAATAAGTTCTTTTGTTCGCACACAGGCAACATAAGCTAAAGAGCTATTTTGTCGCGTATAAAGAGCTGAAACTATTTTGTCGCGTATGCGATCATGGCGGTAAATGATTTTCCCGGCCTTGACAAGATGCTGTATAGTCTCCGAACGCATCTAAAGTTCCTGATTTGCAGTCAGGGCATTTTTTCGAACGCATAAACTGGGACACCAAATGTATACTTTTAGAGCAGCTCGAAATTCAATTTTTTGGAGATTTAAGCCAACGTCTGGAAGAGTGGAAGAGGTGCTGCAACCATCCATGCTCTCGACTGAGGCAAAGAGCGAGGGCAACAGATATTTCTCTCTAAGTGTAGTTTGGTTTTCAAGAAGCAAACTAATGGCGGCCTCACAATTGGTTCTTACAATTGCAGCTCTTACAGTTGCTTTTTTGATTACCTAAGCCAGTTTGTTTTGCTGATTCGGACACAAGCTTGATCCCAACACATTTCGTGAAGTAACCAAATTTATTTTGCAAGGGTGATCGTTGGAGTTTATCGAACGTTTCCAAGACGTTGTTAACCTACCTCATCGGGGGACTATTGCACCGCAGTGATTAAACCATCTTAGGAGCGCCCAGACAGTTTTGCAAAATGATAAAAAAAAAGAACATTGTTAATTTCCTCTGGTACACATAAGTATAAAAAGCAAATGGTAAAAGAGGCAATGTAAAGTTAAGAATATAACATTATGTAAAATTATAAAATCATTAAATTACTTAACTAAAAATTTGACCTTACATTATTAAAAAATGGCCTAAAATGCGAACATAAAATGTTCTCACAATTTTATATGTACATCGTGAAGATTAAAAATTAAAATTAAAATCTAATGCTCTCAATATCATCTTTAATATCAGTTACTTTTGGGTCCTTCAAAAATTCTTTCCAAAAATATTCTTTCAGTTGTTTTTTTAAGGAAGCTTTCGATGTTGTTTTCAGTCTAATATTAGAAGGCAGACTATTATAAATTGGAATGGCTTGTGCAATAAAAGAATCAGTTAAAAACTTATTGTTCTTTCTTATATCGAAAGTTACTTTTTTTGACCTGTCATGTTGTTTTATTCTCATGGTAGAGAGAGGTTCAATTTTATACGCTGGAAGATCGTTGCTGAGTAAGCGAATAAAATATTTTGAGCAACGATATTTCAAGAGAAAAGAAACTGGTAGTATTTTGTTGCGAAGTTTGAGATCTGTAGACCGATCGTATTTTCTCCTATTAAAAATGGATTTTATTCCCCAATTCAATTGTTTTTCTAAAGTTGTGAGTAATGACTTTTGCAACCCTATCAGAATTAGAGCGGAATAATGTAGATGACTTATTACTATTGCACTAAGTAATAAGACTTTCGTTTTCTGTGGTAAACTTTTACTTAGTGTATTCAAAACTTTTATTCCACAAGCCATTCTCTGAAGAATCTTTTTCACTTCTCCATCAAATTTTAGTTTGCTGTCTATAATTACGCCAAGATACTTCACACTATTTGATTCTGCTATTCTTTCATTGTCAACATTCAGAACAGTATTTGTTAACCTCTTCCTGGTGCTGAACACAATATATTCTGTTTTTTGTTTGTTCACTACTAACTGGGACTTTGCAAAAAAATCAATAATTTTTGAGATGTTATGTTCAAGTTTTGTTTTTGCCGATATTTCATCAGTGTCGGATGTAAAAAGAAAAGTGTCGTCTGCGTACTGTACAACCGTGCAATCCTCTTCAACAATCTTTGCTAAATCGTTGACGTAAATGTTAAATAATAGAGGTCCTAAAATAGTACCTTGTGGAACTCCTCTCTTCAAATTTATCCAGTCCGATTCAATTCCATTCAGAACAACTCTTTGCGTTCTTTTACTCAAATAATTCTCTACTAAATTGGTAGCATGTTCGTCGAAACCTATATTTTCTAGTCTCCGTAACAGTATTTTGTGGTTTATAGAATCAAAAGCCTTTGAAAGATCTAAAAACGCCCCTGTAACATTTTTTTTCTTGTTGAGTTCTAATCTTATTTGTTCTGTCGATTTCAGGATAGCATCAATTGTTGAAATTTGTTTTCTATAACCAAATTGACTAGCCGACAATAATTGCTCCCTTTCGAGGAAACTTGTGATTTGTGAACTGAACGCCTTTTCAAAAATTTTTGACAAAGCAGAAGTGACAGAAATAGGTCTATAATTGAGTGGGTCTTCGGGATTCCCTTTTTTGAAGAGTGGAGTTACACAAGCTTTTTTAAGATCTTCTGGAAATTTTCCTTCTGTAATGAATTGATTAATGAGATAACATAGTGGTTCCGCTAGCGCTGCTTTAGCATCTTTTATTGCCCAAGCTGGTATTTTTGAAGGACCGACTGGTTTACTTGTATTCAAAGAATCTATGAGCACATTTGTTTCCTTGGTTGTTATATATCGGAAATTGAAACACTTTCTCGGAGCAGTTTTAGGAGGAATGTTGTTTGTTTGTTGCAAGCCAATAAACTCTCCTAGAGTCGAAAATCTGTAATTTAGAAGATTTGCGATTTCCATGGGCTTTGTTATCTTATCACCAAAACTGTTTAATAAAGATTGAATTCTTGCTTGAGTCTTTTCTTTATTACGAAGATCTTGAATGAATTTCCATCTGGCTTTTTCACTGTTTAACTCCATAAAACTTGAAAGAAGTTGTTTTTCTTTTTGACGGATTAAATCATTTTTAGTTTCATCATCGCTAATTCTTGAAAACTGTCTTTTTGTTTCCTCACATAACCATTTTTCTTGAAGCAAGAATTTTGGTTTATCTGTTCTAATATAACAGGTTTTAATTGGAGCATGTAGTGCTAATGCTCTTTCAATAATTCTTTGAAATTCTAATAACATCATATCTCCTGTCACTGCACCGTAAAAGTGTCTCCAGTCTGAATTTTTAATAAAATTTTGGAATGCTATGGCTGAATATTTTTTTTGTCAAAAAACTTTTTCTTTGTAGTTTTTGATTTTAGCATCACAGATTTAAGAACTGTGATTGTTGCAAAATGATCAGTTTTCAAAATCATATCCGCTACTATGCCAGTTTCGAAATCGTCTGTTATGATATAATCGATAAGTGTTGAAGAAGAGTTAATCATTCTTGTAGCTGTGTCATTATTCGTTGGTTTAAGGTCATATGGAGAAATTACAGATTGCAGCAGACTTCTATCGCGCTTTGCAAAATAGTTTAAATTGTAGTCTCCAGCAAGTATGACAGATTTTCCTTCAGCCATAGCAAGATCAATTCCCAGGACCAATTTTTCCAAAAACATCTTAACAAGTTTTTTTTCCGGACAGTATGATAAATTCAAAACGCATTTCTTTTTTTGTATGCTCAACTCAACCCATAAACTTTCAAAAATTGTATCCGGAAAGCAGTTGAGATCATCGCGGAGACGAGGTTTTAATAATTTTGGAATGTACATGATAATACAACCACCTTTTGTTTTTGTTGTTTGGATGCGATCTTTTCGAAAACAGTCAAAGTTTTGCTTATCTATATGCCAAAATTCTTCCGGATGGTTTTGTGACAACCATGTTTCACTAAACGCATATATGCAGTTGTAACCAATGTCTTGAATGAGTTCTTTCAACAGCAGATGTTGTCCTGCTAAACTTCTGGCGTTTTGATGTAGAATTTTTATTCTGGAATCAAATAATTTAAACTTTTTCATCATAAGTGCATATGGCAGAACTGGTCCAGGGTTTATTTCGATATCACCACTTTTTAGTAGAAGATACCATATAACAACCAAGAAAAAGGAAAAGTTGAATTTGGATGGTGAAGCACATTGTTTGCTGTTACAGATTCCTTTGAATGAAGGTATTCGAGATGCATAAGGAAGACTGTAAAAACATTCTGAAATACTATCGGAGGATGTGAGTAGTACACATAGTATAACTATGAGTCGAATACCTGCCATTTTTGGTTATATCTGATTATAAATCATTACACGTTGCAAAATAGCTTAAAAACAACAGAAACTGCAGCTAAAATCCATTTGTATAACGATATGTTTGTCTCCATGGTTTGTAAGTGTTAGCCCTACTCACGTATGCACTTTGAGAATATTGCAAAGGTTGTAATCGAACAAGATTACAAGAAGTTAAAAGAAAATGACTTAAAACTGCGTTTTTAATAAACGGAATTCCCTGCTGAAAATTAAAATGTATGTCATCGTAAAAGAGAGCGTTGTAATTTGCCATTTGACTCAACATGTTGCACACAGGAAGTATTTTGATTTTTTCAGTGTTTTCTTGTGTAATATACTCTCGCAGTTTTTCATTGAATTCATAAATTTTGTTGTTTGTCTGTTCGTTTTTCGGCAATTTTTTTAAAGGAGGCACTTCCATCAATACCAATGATTCTGGGCTGAACTTTTCCTGTATTGCAGAGACAAGATCTTTGTAATCTGAGAATAATGTTTCTAAATGATCACTTTTTTGTTTTGGAATAGCATTGGTCCCATCCTGTAAAATAACTGTTTTCATCTTTTTTCGATCGTAACCCTGTAATAATTGCAATTTCTCCTTTGTTGTCGAGCCTGGGTAAGCATGTATACTGCAGTCCTGAGGAAATGTCCGATCTCTTGCCAGGTGTTTGATTATACTACTACCAATTAAAAAATTTTCTGTTTTCTCCTCGATCTCTAATGTTTCAAACTTTCGAATAAAAACGTCATTTTTTGCACTCGTGTTAATCGTTGGTGTTATAATAGCTGAATTAGTTGTTACCTGTGTCGATTTTTTAAGGAATTCACTCACGGTTACCACATGCTCGGCGATGAGACTGTCCTTCTCCTCTAATTTTTGATAAAGTTCGCAATAAATTTTATAAAGATCCGCTTTTGAATAACTATTAAACTTTTCTGCAGTCATCATCATGATTGGAATATATTACAGGAGGATATTTACAGGAGTAATTTACAATTATTGATATTTACAATTAGAACTATGTTACAGAATCTGTTGCTTAAAAAGAACTATTGTGCTAACGTTTAAAACTAGCAATGCATAAGAAAGTGTTTAAAAAATGAAGGTCAAGAAGCAACTGTACAGAATGAAAGAATTGTGTGTTGTGAAAAGATGTGATGTGTGTTGTGAAAACATTGTGAGTCATCTAGATAAACCAACTTATCCAGCAAAACGTCAATGCCAACCAAGCCTTTTGTCAACGCGTTTGTGCCAACACTATGCTGCATAAATCGGCGAACTTACGGCAGCTCCTAGTATTTGGAGAACTTCTTTATTGTTCCGTCTGATCGCAGAAAACACAATAATTGTCACCCTGTTTTGTTCTCTTTAAGAATTTTGACGTCCGCTATCGTTTTTTCCGATAGTCATAGAAAAAGGTAGGTTTCAACCGTACAATGCTTGCAATCACAAATGCACTTTTCTATCTTCTTTTTCGCTTCGTCTCATCAGTCAACCCTCTCGACGATTCCACACACCGCCAGTCACGAGCTTTCTGTTCCAAAATTTTGACTGAGGTCATTACAGGTTATATCAATCACGGTTCAAGAAGGCAAACTTTCCTGTGTATCACCCATGCCAATTGGCTCCACTCCTGGGTAATTATCCTTTGTAATGTGTGCAGAAAAACTTTTCAATTTTCCGCCTGGGGATGATTCTTTTAAAGTTGAAGTTGCCTAACCTGGCAAAGAAACCTCTCTCTAGGACTCTCATTCGCAAAGTAAAAGTAATTAATGCATCAAACCAAAGATTGGTGTCTGATACAGGTGGATCTGCGCTTCCAAAAACATCTCGAAATTGTTTTTCAACAATGCTACCATAATAATAGGCGTCTCTATACGTGTGTTTGAGAGCTCAAACTTGTTACGTTTTAGGGACAACGCTTTGAGATGGACATATTTCAGTGACACAGTATTTCTTTCGAGTACATCACAAGGCGTCAGAGGCTTTGCTTGCTATTTATTTCATAGCATTTTGATGGCATTATTTTAATTGGTAATTTCGTCATCTCTGGAGTGTCTTACTTGACTATCTACTATATCATCGCTGAAAAAAAACTATCAACTGTTCTTATCGAAAGTTTCCCCTCTAGACTCCTCGGCCCCTACTAGTGCGTTAACCTGCTGTTTGCCGAGTTTTCCAGTTGCCATTTTATACAGTTTGATAGTTTAAGATTTAGCTGAGTATAAATTGATTCGCTTAATAAAGTAAGTAATCAGTTTTAAAAAACTCTTGGGGGTCGAGCCGGTCAGTCGCGTGCATTTTCAAAACTCCAGCACCTTTGTTTGAAGATTGCTGTATTGAGATAAGATTTTCCCTAAACCAAGTGTAACTTGTGAATAAATTTTTACTGTTGTTTTGTTTGCCCAGAATAAGTTTATCATGTGGAGTGGTGGACTTGCAGCCACACTAGCATTCGGTTATCTATTCTACTGGAACATGAAAGTGCGTGCCAGCGGAGATGAGTACAAGATAGCGTACCAACCAGATGGCTCATACAGACAGGTGGAACGCAAATCTCGGTGGGAGTGAACTGACAACGAGAGGGTTCTGCTTACAAAGTTCCACCTCCAGTTCGTTAAAAAAAATGGGAGATGTGCTTCACAAATATTTGTTTGATACTGTGCAAAATCCAACAATTCATAACCGAAATTAGAATGCAAATCAAGATTACGGCTGTCGTTGATGATGTGATTTACATGCTTCTGTCCAGAGTGGTGAATTTTTGGACAAAATGGTAATTTGGACAAATATAACAATATTGAGCCAACATCTGGTGCCAACTGGGACGAAGGGCGGGAATATAACGCGAGTTAACCAAGCAGATAATTGCGCAATTCAGTTACGGAGGAATTGTAATTTAATGGGTACGCGGAGCTGTGAGACAAAAAACAAATAAACCTATTTAGCAGAATTAATTGACCTGAAATTTGACAGTGGTACAGTCTGGAGAAGTAAAAATGTAGATACTGAATTGTAATATTTTTGCTGATAATATGACAACTAAGTTAGTGAATTGCCAAATTTTTGCACACTGGGTATAACATAGAAGGCATGATAGAAGCTAATGAAGGGTTGGGCATGAATGGTCTTTTGATCATTTATTCATTCTCCTGCTGTTTGCCTCGATCAAAAGACGAGTTGAAACAAAATTGAATTAAAACGTGACACAAATCGAGGGCAAATTGGAATTGAGGTCAAGTAATTAAATTGGAGACAATTTGAGTTACCCAAGTATTACTCATTACTCGCTCTCCCTAAATTACATGGAGTCAGTTCTATTTTTGAATGAAGACTTATCTCCAAGTCCTATGTATCAAGTATTTTACGATTTCAGCCTTATTTTTTGCATTGTTTGCAAACTGTTGCAAGGTACTGGTGGAATGAATTATAAGATAACTCGTAATTAAGAGTTAAGGAACTTGTAGTCGACTGTAGAAAGCCTTCCATTTATGAGAGAATCTAAAAAAGAGTTGTGATCTCTGAGGAATGTGAGCTGACAGAAGATGGAAAATAGCATCAAGCTTACCAATTTACAGAAAATAATTGCCATTGAAGCACTCAAATGGGATCACACAATCCCAGAATTGACAAAAATGGCAACTAAAATGGTAGTCAAACTGAATTAATGACAAGAAATGTGGTTTCTACCTTAGCGCAGTTGAACACAATTAGGCCAACAACCGCATGTTCTCAGTTGTTCTTTTGTTTTTACTGCCGAAATTTGGATTACTTCCAGAGAATAATGTGACAACGAACATTCCTTGTCAATTGGTGGCTCAAACTTTTCTGTAATCGAGTTGTTATGAGATTGAATGCAATATTTTGATTGAAAGAATTAGTCTCATGGATCATTGTTCTGGTTAAATTGGGGGTTTCAAGGACAAAAGTGAAGAATTGGCAAATATTAGCTGTTCAATAAAAAAAATCTAGATCCAGCCTCTGAATAAAATTCAGAGGCTGCATCTAGACTTTTTGATAACACAATCTGAATAATAAACGTCACGACCTTAAAATTAAGATTTGAAATTCTGCTGATGCTGGAGAATCGTTTTAGGTTCCTTATGTCACGTTGCATTTTTTTGTCGTTAATCTGAGAAAAATTCGTTCTTTCTCCCTCAAGTACTTATTTTTTAGTTCTCTATTTCAATTCCTTTGCTGTCATAGCATTATGTCAATTCTAGTTCTTCAGACTGAATCGGTCATGATTATTTGCATGGCTTCTGGGATCCTATGCTTGTTGGAAGCCTAGTTGCCTAGAACTCTAGTTCTATTTTGCTCTCTGCTTTACCTGAATAACAGATCAAAAGGCTCAACTGGCTGGTAAATTTGGGAATGAAAGTTTACTTCATGAAAAAAAAAACGTCACAGCTGAGATTTGCTTTTGAGCAAAAAAAATCCTACCGCGAGATTGATATCTTCAAACAGCATCGAGTTTTTTTTTGCACAAAATTTCATGGTGAGCATATTTTGAGGAAATTTGAGGCCAATCAAAATTACAGGATATGAAAACGGTTGCCCCTCCAGGCCAGTAAACAGGTACTCGATTTTTCTAAGAATAAATTTATGTACTTGAAATAAATTAGCAAAAAGAACGTAGAGAGATAGGGACAAACAACAAGTTCGAAAAGAACCAAACAAAATTTTGATAACAAAACGCGAAACAATACCTTTAAACTTTAAAAGTGTTAGCGGTTTTAAAAATATTTTTTTTTGAAAAAAATGATGTCGGTAACCACTACATTTAATTTTTGATTATTGTAAAAACAGTAAAACAATTACTACTGAGTGTTATGTTGTTTAACCAGTTGCAACTTCATACTTTTGTCCAGTTTGAGTATAAATTTAAAAAAGGAGGCTCTGTAATGTGTGATCGCACATTTTTCCGAGCCCGAAAATTCCTATGATGGTATTGTTAAATAGCCTCAATTATGGCTACTTATGAAGCCGTGAAGACGTTCCATCATCCAGAATGTCACACGACTACAAAAAGATTAAATGCAGGCAAAAAATCAAAAACTGGGTAATATTTTGAGAGAAAAAGGTGGCGATGCCGTTAAAATCGTATTCTGTTCAAAAAAGATATAATCAATTGCGCCTTCTTTCAACGTCATAGGTGTGATATGTGACAAGAGAGAAGAATAGAACCTCAAAGATGGAAATTCTCAAATCAAAAAAGATGACAACTGGTACTAGCTTAGTAAAATAAAAACTATTATTTAAAAGATAAAACAGCAACGAAGACTAAATTCTAATTCACTTGAACAAAGATTACAGATGATGGACCTCTCTCTTTGCTTAGACTACGCGTCAAGGTGGCAAAAATAAGATAAAAAGTGGCAAAGCTCGAAAAGCCCATTAATTTTGAAGACATAATTTTTGAAAAGTTATAGCAACCATAAAATTTCAACAAGAAACCTAAAACAACTGAAAGCTGGCAAGGAAGCTAATAGGGCCGCTCATTACTGTGACTAAATAAACGAGAGCTGCCAAATAACAAATACAGGTAGGAATCAAAGTTTCACTAACAATTTTACAAGAACAGTGTTGAAACCAAAAAAATTTAAGCTTTTCAATTAACCTATAATTTATGTTCAAATTTTTTCTGAGACAGGAATTTCTGCATGATTAATTTATTGCGTCAATTTTTGCCGCTCAAAACTTTGCCGAAAAATACCATTTGAATGAAAAATTATATTCGACTATTGAATTTTTTTTATTGAGTATGTTAAAAGTTTTGCTCAATGCATTTTTTCACGCAGTTTGATACTGTTAAGTAGTTATCGCACTCGTAAAACAGCTAATTTATGTGTCTTAGAACGGCATTTTTTAAAAAATGAATTGTGGGTTGGCTTAAACTATCAAAATTGCTAGATCTCAGCATTGAAATAAGGAGAGTTATGTTGATGATAATCAATTTGTGCGAATCGTCAAATTCCTCAAGATCAATCTGCTGGGAAAAAGTGGAAAGGAAAGTCGAGCGAAAGATTTCATTTTAATTTGAAAAGGAGCAAAAAAGGTAGGTATGTAATTATGCTGCTACTGGGAAGTGACATTTTAATGTTCATATTTACAAGTTTTCAACCTTTCTGATAAGTAATTGTATGACTTTAGATTGCAATTTAAACTGTAAGTTAGTCTGAACTTTTATCCAACTTCCAGACAGTTTTTTATATCTTTAGATACACTTAGAGCTTATGAGTTTCTGATAGGCAAATCTACCATTTTGGGGCGTGCTGGTTGATCATGCTAAGTATTTATTTATAATTCCAGTTTAATAACTGCCTTGGGTCAGTTTTTTGAATTCCTTCATTTGCACAGCGAATAATGCATGGTCTGTCAATTACTTTTGTTGCGTGATTTGTCCTGTTGAATTTGCCAATTTCGACAAATTGAATTTAGTTGAACCTGCCAGGTATTGGTTTTCGCAAAAAAAATTGAAAACCACAGTCTGATTTCACCGCGATAAAAGAAATATCTATAAAGTTTCAATTTTGGAACACGGTCAAGTCCAAAAGAGATACCTCAAATGGGGTTCAGACTACGATGAATGTTTGGGCTCTAAATTAATTTTGGCATATTTGCAATTAACTCAACTTTTTGTCAACAGTGAAAAATATATGAAAAGCTTTATCTGCATGCATACACGAGTAGATTCAATCTGCAACACTGGGAAATGATACCACAGGCCCCAGTATCAATCCAAAAGAACTACCGGATTTCAAAACTATATGCAGTAAAGGTATTCCAACACCGCTCGTTATACCCGAAAAATTTCGTTTGAGATGATGCGAAAATACTACGGAAACCATAGAGGATTGCACCACAAATCCCGTCTGTCCTGATAACGAAGGAATTTTTCGCTATAAGCAAATGTCTTTTGCGGACTTTCAATAGAGGCGGAGAAAACATAAGAAGCAACAGGAAAATTCAATGGCGAGTAGATTTGAGCGATGTAAAGCGAAGCGGCTTCAATGAAGCAAGCAAAACAGTAGCAAAAACTCAATGGAGGCGCTTGCTTCCTGAATCAAAACACTTTGTCTTCAGGATAATTTGTCCATGCGGCAAAAATTTTGTCATCGCAAGGAATAGCACCCGACAACAGAGAAACCCGCATTGATTTTGAAACAACATTCAAGGAAAAAGGAATTCCTTGACTCGATGGAGGACTTTATTTGCGAAGCTTTTCAATTGGATGGAGCAAATGTGCTTTTACAATTGCAGTCTTCAAAACTTTGTAGCCGTTCTACCGTCCAGAATGTACCCAAAGCATCTTCACGCCCAATTTCCCAATGACATCCAGAACCAATTTATTGAACTCAGCTAGCAGAGGCCAGCTTTCGAGTTTTGTCGCTCAACCTTTTGTAGGGCTTGATTAAAATCATTGAAGAAAACAATACGGAGTTACATATTACTGTAGGTAAGGTTATTCGACGTCTTTTTGTCAAGTGTACAGCAAAAATAAACTCCGAGTCAGTTGACCTGTTCGAAGCAAACCAACTGGAAGTTGCCCTTAGGGAGAAGTCGAGAGAAAAGTGAATGTCAGCAGAATAACTGAAAAAAATGAAGAAAACTAACCAAGGGGGCATACTCCAAATGTGCTGCAGAAACGCGTTTAATTGAGTCAAGTGTAGTATTATCCTCAGCTCATTCAACTTTTTGGTGCCAATGCCCATTATAGTGATTTTTTCCTGCTTTTGTTACTCCCATCATATTGATTTGCTCTTCACTAACTCAACATTTGACAATCAGTCGGGAGTGCAACAGGAAGGTCCATTTTTGTTTTCCCTGGCTTTCTGGGCTTTGATCACTGAAATTAAAAGCAATTTATCAAACGTCGCGCAACATAGCTGGTATCTTGATGACGTAATCATCGCAGATTCCAGAACAGAATTGTGTAAAGCACTGGAAATTCTAACAGTATCAGGAACAAAAAGCCGTATAGAACTACGGAAAGACAAATGCGAGTTCAAATGGTCAATCGAAATCATGAACGAAAATGATAAAGTGATCAATACGAACAACGTAGATAAATTTGAAGTGTTAGGAGCTGCTATAGGTTCTGATATTTGCGTTTCGTCTTGTTAACTAAAACGAGTTAGAAATTTAGAGGAACTTGTAATCAATTATGCATATTTGGGTACTGCAGATCGTCCCAGGGTACCAGGGACGATCTGCAGTTCGCCCCTGGTACCCTGGGTTATTGCCTTGATGTCACCAAGTTGGTCTACACTTCGCGTTTCAAATCTCCTTCAGACGAATTTAAGAAGATCTAGTTCGATTTGGTTCAGCGCGCAATTTTTGAAGAGATTTGGGTGTGTTACTGTCAGATACTTTATGGGACCAAACATGCCTTCCAATTAAAACTATTGCTAGAGTAAGAAGGTTAGCTGATCAAGTGCAGGCCGCATACATTACTGCTGTTTTTCAGTTCTCTGTTTTAGTAGAAAAACTAGAGGACAATAACCCATCCGAATACGTCTTAGGAAAATTCAAAACGAACTTCATAACTCAGCCTATAACAAATTGATGAGAAACGAAACTCCATTAGAAAGAAAGCTCGCTTGCTGTCCCTTTCTCTACTCCAATCAAATGACTGGTTATCCAAAAACGTAACAGAGGGCTTAGACTACATTTCTCTCCGAATGGGTTCTGTGCTACCCTTTAATATCGACTGCGTGTTAAAATTTATGAAAACGTGAGACAATGACCATTTTGTAAATTTTGGACTCTAGATGTTATAGGGAACAATGCGGCATAATGCCATGGTAGGGGCGATTGAATACGAGACATAATCATATGAGTTTTCTCGTGAGCCCCGTTATCCCACATCAGAATCGTTTACTGCCCGACAACAACTCCTTAACGGGCGACATATTTTTAACTGTTTGGATTTCGAGTTAGCCAGCAGCTTTGGATTTTACCGTCACTTCTCGCATGCAATCAAGCCTTTTTGCAAATGTGGAGGAGGAGAGTTGTTTCGTCCTGTCAGCTGCTGAAGACAGGAAGTGCGAACAGTACGCCCAGAAATATAGCGAAGACTGAATTCTATTTATTCTTTTGGCCTTCGGTTTGTTTAGGGGATATTCAGAGCCAGTTCGTAAGACCCTAAACGAATCGCCATTCTGGCTGATGACAGAAGCTGTCAGACTGTTTTGTTATTTTTTAGCATTCAAGCAGTCTCCGTCCCTCATCTCACACGTTACAAGGAGAGTCTTCTCTCAAAATTGTGTCACCTAATGAGTGGGAACAATCAGTTCTGATACGCTTTTGACGTCTCACCAAATGAGAAGGCAGCGCAAAGTTTTATGTTTCATCATATGGGTCGTTGCGAGTGACTCTCTTGATGATTCGAACTGAACTAATGATAACAATAATGATCTACGGTGAACCAGTATTTTACAGTTTTTAATGAATCAATCAATTTATTCTTTTTGTCGGAAGAAAAATCTGAAATTACTAAAAGTTTTGAAGACATTTTAGTGAGGAACATAGAAAACTTATTGCAATTAATTTGAGCCTGATTTTGATCTAATTTAAAGTGCGTCATTTTTTGTGTTATAGACATTGAAAAGAGGAAAAGAAGCTTGCCTGGCAGCATATTTTTTTTCATTTACTTGGTAATAAAGAGAATTCTCGAAAAAAACCAATTGAGCTTTCTTCGATTTGAAGTGCTCTACGACTGTTAATGTCTCTTAGAATAGAAATGTAGACTAGATGAAGTAAAAATACTAATCAGTCGTATTTCATTGAACAAAATGCTTTATTTGAGACAAGAAGTAGTTTAACTGATTTTTTTGAAATCTACGTGGTCTCCATTATTAAATAATCCTTGTTTATCTTTATCTAAAATTCCAATGTTTGCTGATTATTTCTTATTGCCAATCCTAATGTTTTCTCCGATATTTGATGTTTCTTCCTCTCTCCCTTGGCCTTTTAACTCCCGTTTTTTAATTTCCTCGCGTTTTTGAACTTGCGTTTAACTGAGCGATCGGCTGATGCTTTCTAGAAAAACCTTGTATCTCATCACAATTTTTGCTTCACAAGTTACTGCTTGTGATTTGCCCAATTCTATGGCAATCGAGCTATCAAAACTAGATTCTCATGGGGCTCTATTCAAAGAATGGTAAAATGACTTCTGAAGACTTAAACAACAAAAAGTATTCGTGAATTATAACCTAATTTTCCAGAGAAAACTGCTGTTTAATCACTTGCCTGTGAGACCGAATGGAAAAATGTATATCTTTTGAACATTAACGTAATAATTAAACCTTCGAGATAAATCGCAAAAAAGAATAGATTATTTAAATTAGTTAATACCATAATTGTATTAATCTATAAAACCAAATGTCAAAACGCATAATAATTCAAACTAAATTAGCTCACAGTCCTTCTAGTCTTAGAGTGTAGCTAAGCAAAGACAATTGAAACACGATGACAAAAACAGGTTGGTAACTCATTCATACTGAAAGAGAAATTGATAAACAAAATAATAACAAATTTCAATTCAACTTCGTGAATGTGAATGTTCCCAAGTGTTAGCACAATATTCCGATCTCGCTTATCCACCATCCTGTCTCGAATGTCTTACAAATTAAGCGCAGATAGATTGAATTTAAAGCAGTGGTTCATATTTTGTAAATTAAACTTGATATAAACTTTGATAAGAAAAAATACAAAGATCCACAAAATCAGTAGTTCCGCAGGCCAATTCAGACAACAGCATCTGTCCATCATTTGAACTATTTTAAACATTTATTTAAACATTAATACATTGCAATTAATAGTGTTTAATAGTAGTAAAAATATTTATGGTATTTCATATTTACTAAATTAAACTATGTGAATTACTAATAGTATTAAAGAAAAAACAAAATTGAGATGCAAAAATCAACATCTATCCCGTT
The DNA here is from genome assembly GCF_964194025.1 of Convolutriloba macropyga. Classification (NCBI taxonomy): domain Eukaryota; kingdom Metazoa; phylum Xenacoelomorpha; order Acoela; family Convolutidae; genus Convolutriloba; species Convolutriloba macropyga. The sequence goes on from NC_134468.1 coordinate 55,243,455, forward strand.
TTCAAACTAAATCTTAAACTTTAATGTAAAGAGTAAGTAATTGTAAGTAACAAGTGGCTACTATTTAGTATCGATTAGGTTTTAAACTCAATTTGGACTTATAAGATCGCGCAGTTGCAAAAGAGTCAACCTCTGCACTCATAGTTCTAAATTAAGAGTACAAAAGCTGTTCAAAGTTAAGTAGAGGCCGTTCTAGCTATTTAATCAGGACCTACGGAACGATAGAAGTAGGTCATTTTTGACCTTGAAACTTATCAAACAATGTTTTTAGCAATTTCGTTATCAATCCATATAGAACCATTTGAAAAAAATCCTTAATGAAACTCGGATTTTCAATGAAAAATTTGGGTGCTTAAATTTCAAGAACCAAAAACAACCTCAGTTAAGTTCCAAATTTAACACCATTAAACTCGAAAAAAACTTTGAGTATGGGCATCTTGACAGAGATCGATTTATGAATCGACAAGACAATCCTTAAGGGCATCCAAATTCTGTGACTATTTTGGATTCAAAACGTGAAAAAAATTTTTTCAAATGGAAAAATTCAGACTTCACTTGCGCTTCAACGGAAAACTAATGGGATTCTCAGAAACTAAAGCAATTCACAAGTCCAATTGAAAACAGTAAAATTTGATCTTAGAGATTTGGAAAAAAGTCAAAAAATTCACTAATTTTGCAGTATATTATGATTTTTGTCTATCTGGTTTCTTGTCTTTTTGTCTTCTCTCATCTGGTTTCTTTGGTCAAATGCTACTCTTTCCATTTACTCTTACCAATTAAAACTGTTACAAAATTACTTGGTGTCAATTGAAAATGAAATCTATATAAAGATTTGATTCATTATTAATTTATGAGGACATATAAATGAGATTGAAGAGCAAAACAACAAAGAGAAACAAAATAGCTCATAATTCAAATTTCAATTACTTTTTGAAAAAAAAAACATTTCCCTGTCATTAAAAATAGCTATTGAGTCATAAGCATCCTATGTCACTGCTGAAATCATTAAGATCATTCATTGTTGATACGACAAGCCTACAGTACAAAATTCTATAAAAATTCTTACATAACTTTTACTTAAAGAAATGTTTTCAAATTATTCAACACTAATCCCATAAAAATGAGACATATTGTAGGTTTAGTTAACCTAGTAATAATTTCAACAAGACCTCTCACTGCTGGGAGCTGTTAACAATACATTATAAAAAAATAACATATTATTGAAACCGTTTATTATCAAAATCCACAAAATCAGTAGTTCCGCAGGCCAATTCAGACAACAGCATCTGTCCATCATTTGAACTATTTTAAACATTTATTTAAACATTAATACATTGCAATTAATAGTGTTTAATAGTAGTAAAAATATTTATGGTATTTCATATTTACTAAATTAAACTATGTGAATTACTAATAGTATTAAAGAAAAAACAAAATTGAGATGCAAAAATCAACATCTATCCCGTTTTCAAACTAAATCTTAAACTTTAATGTAAAGAGTAAGTAATTGTAAGTAACAAGTGGCTTCTATTTAGTATCGATTAGGTTTTAAACTCAATTTGAACTTATAAGATCGCGCAGTTGCAAAAGAGTCAACCTCTGCACTCATAGTTCTAAATTAAGAGTACAAAAGCCGTTCAAAGTTAAGTAGAGGCAGTTCTAGCTATTTAATCAGGAGCTACGCAACGATTGAAGTAAGTCATTTTTGACCTTGAAACTTATCAAACAATGTTTTTAGCAATTTGGTTATCAATCCATATAGATCCATTTGAAAAAAAAATCCTTAATGAAACTCGATTTTCAATGAAAAATTTGGTTGCTTAAATTTCAAGAACCAAAAACAACCTCAGTTAAGTTTCAAAATTAACACCATTAAACTCGAAAAAAAACTTTGATTATGGGCATCTTGACAGAGATCGATTTATGAATCGACAAGACAATCCTTAAGGGCATCCAAATTCTGTCACTATTTTGGATTCAAAACGTGAAAAAAATTTTGTCAAATGGGAAAATTCAGACTTCAATTGCGCTTCTTCGGAAAACTAGTGAGATTCTCAGAAACAATGCAATTCACAAGTCCAATTGAAAACAGTAAAATTTGATCTTAGAGATTTGGAAAAAAGTTAAAAATTCACTAATTTTGCAGTTAATTATGATTTTTGTCTATCTGGTTTCTTGTCTTTTTGTCTTCACTCATCTGGTTTCTTTAGTCAAATGCTACTCTTTCTATATAGTCTTACCAATTAATACTGTTACAAAATTACTTGGTGTCAATTGAAAATGAAATCTATATAAAGATTTGATTCATCATTAATTTATGAGGACATATAAATGAGATTGAAGAGCAAAACAACAAAGAGAACCAAAATAGCTCATAACTCAAATTTCAATTACTTTTTGAAAAAAATTATTTCCCTGTCATTAAAAATAGCTATGGAGTCATAAACATCCTATGTCACTGCTGAAATCATTAAGATCATTCATTGTTGAGACGACAAACCTACAGAAAAAAATTCTATAAAAATTCTTACATAACTTTTACTTAAAGAAATGGTTTCAAATTGTTCAACACTAATCCCATAAAAATGAGACATATTGTAGGTTTAGTTAACCTAGTAATAATTTCAACAAGACCTCTCACTGCTGGGAGCTGTTAACAATACATTATAAAAAAATAACATATTATTGAAACCGTTTATTATCAAAATCAACAAAATTAGTAATACCGCAGGCCAATTCAGACAACAGCATCTGTCCATCATTTGAACTATTTTTAACATTTATTTAAACATTATTACATTACAATTAATAGTGTTTAATAGTAGTAAAAATATTTATGGTACTTCATATTTACTAAATTAAACTTTGATAGATTCTTATAAGGAAAGTCTTGAACAAAAAAGGTTCTTACCAGTGCGATAAATTCCCAATTCTGCTATAATAAATACCAGAGAAAATGGAGTGGCAGAGATTAAACAAGATCAAATGCAATTGTGCAATATGTTTGAAGACAATTTTCATTATTAACTGAAAAGATTTGAATAATTGAGGTTGAAGTGCTAGACAAAAATAACAAGCTGTCAGAATTCGAAATTCGTTTATACTTGAAAATAATTTGTTTTCAGTCTTAAAATCCCTTAACTATCAACTCAAACCCTCAAAAATCTTTTACTCCACTACTGAAACCAGTGCGAATTGTCGTTACGCAGACTGTTCCTAAGCTTCAGAAAAAAACATCTATAGTAAAAAGCTGAACAATTTCCTAAAATGTCATTAAAACATAGTTTCAGTTCAAAGTCATCAATGCCATAAATTGTAAAATGAGACCACTATTTAGGTTCATTTAGAACTATTTAGAACTTCAATAAGACGAGTCAGTATTAGGACTCAGTAAAAAAAACAACAAAGAACAAAACATTGGGAAAAAATTGTCATACTCAACAAAGCCATTAGTAGACACCAATTCAAACAATAGCATACATTCTTAATTAAAACAAATGCTTGACAATTAGAATACTTTACCAGAAAGACGCGAAAAAAAAACAAAAGTCAAATTTCTGCAAAAATAAAGCAAACAATGACTAAATACCGAAAACTGCAGATCCATGTTGAGAATGGTAACATAATTGGGCAAAATTCTTTAAAAAATTCCCGAAAATTTAAAAAAAAATAGTGTGAAAAGTGAAATGTTCCCAAAAAATTTAGACTCCACGAAAAAGAAGAAATTTTTGAGCTCTCTAACTTTATACTATGTACTTCATGGTTTTTCTAGTGATACTCTCCACTAATCTCTACGATGAATATCGGTCGGTCAAAATAGCCTGAAGAAAAATCCATTTGAGCATATAGTTCCGCCCCCACCAGTTTGGTTGGATCAAAAAGTTCACCTTACCTGTACTAAGACAAGAGCGTAAATCAAAATAAAAAATTTACTGCCATAATATCTTGCATTTATTTAACTTGGAAGTTTTAAAATTACACCAAATTGTACAAATGCCATCAGGCTATTTTTGTTTCAAATAAATTGTTGGAATTAAAAAATTCGTTTTTGTTTGCAAAGATTGAAGTTTGGACCTACCTTAAATTACCGAAATCAGACATCTGATCACAGGTTACAATGGCTTTGGTTTAGAGAGTTCAGCATGTGGACAAAGGGGGTCGGAAGTTAACATAAAAGAACAGTTTCAAGGTCTATTTCTAATGGAAGTGGGAAAAGGTAAAAGTTTGGTCTTGGATTCAATTAATTGACTTCTGTCAAAAGAGCAGTCATATTTTGTTCGAAATAAACAAACCGTTTTGAATTTGAGCCATATAATGAATAACAGAGTTGTATATTTTCTGAATCATGTAACTCCTGTACTTTAGCAGACAGGGCTGATTTTGGCTGTACTTATTTGAGGGGAAATAATTGAATGGAGTGAAAGTTGTAGGGTTTCAATTTTAGAGTGCACTTTTTGCTTATTGTGCTCTTATTGTTTGATTAATTTTGACGTTTAAGTCTGTAATTTCAACTGACAAGCGTTGTCAAAATCTGAAGGACTGGTAAGCCTTTTGAGAGGTACAACAGAAGGCACAGTAATTAATATTGGCACTCGTAGCTAGGAGTAACCGGATAAAGTGACCGTTGTAATATAAGGGACCGTTGTAATTGAAATAAAGTTCCAATTGAAATGAGGTCAACAAAATCTTTGGAAAACTTCAAACTAATGTTCAAACAGCATCTATTATAAGAGAAAAATTTATTCTGCTGCTAAGAAATATCTTGGGTTTAAAAGTTATATCTAGAAATAATTGCTCAAGGAACCTTAAAGGTTTATTTCAAATATTGACAAATGGTATTTGTAATCTCATATCTCGTTTGACTGCTAAAATTGAACCCAAGGGTAACAAAATTTAAAAAAGGTCCCAAAAAGCGGGGAGTCAGGAGTAGTCAAAAATAACCCGATTTATTGTTTCGAAATATGCTCTTTTATGCAAATGTGAACAACTATGAAATCAACTGAATTGCAAATGTATGTAAATGAAAGGAAAAAGCTGCATAAACAATTATATCGATCAGGTTGTGTCTAAAACTGAAAGGTTGCAGTTTGACAAATGGAATTAAACTAAATCTTGTATTATTTTAGTACCAAAAATGACCCGTTATTAAAACAGAATTGACTCTGTAGCTATTTATGTAACAAATCATGCTATTAGTATGTCATGTTGTTAACCTACAGCGCCTTGTGGGTGTTTTTTGGCAGGAAAAATCCAGCTTTGTTTTTGCCCAGACTTAGGATGTCAATTTCAATTGTAAAATATTGGCAGTTTGATTGTGCCTCGGGGGCAGTTGAGCAAATATGGCGCAGAGGGCCTACTACTGTCTACATACTACAGGCAGAATTCAGTTCACAATCAATCTAGTGGCGTTGTAAAAAGAGAAAAAGGAGTTATGGCAACTAAAAGACTACATTTATTGGTGCAAGGTCAACGCCTGACGGGAGTGAATCTAACGCAAGCAAATAAGGCCTTTACGTCATAAAGACCACAGTCAAAATAAATCCAGATACTTTAGGGACCAAGGGAGGTGCAGATTACTCTTACAAACCCAGATACAAGTATGCAACAAATACACTTTGTATGTTTTAAGTAGCATAAATCTGAGCCAAGTGTAACCAAGGGCGATTGTGATGTCTGTTGTTCAGACCAAAAGAGGGAAATTGTTTTATGAGGCGCAGATAACGCAAAATTTCAATTCAGGTACATAATGATTATTTTAATGGAAAATGAAGTAGGCGAGGGCGTGTATGTCTGAATTTCCTGTGACAACCTTTTTCCCTCACTCATTTTTCATCTCTTTTATGTACTTGTAGAATCAACAATTGATGAGCGCTTTCTAAGTCTGTGATAGCTAACGTTTCTTTGCTAGTGACGCTTTCTCGAAGACGCCGGTGAAAAAAAAACTGATGGATTAGAAGATTTCGTTTTCAAGGGGGGGGGGGGGGTAGTCATGGGAGGGGGTTCGGTCAAGTTGTCTTGTTGCATTTGCTCCACCACTTGCGTCCCGTGAAGTTATTTGTTGTTTTTCTATAAGGAGCTATTTATGTATGACAGGAAAAGTTCGCACCACCAATGCAGGGTGCATTCTATCATAGTTTTACCTGTGATTGACAGCTGAAAGTATTGAACGTGAATTTTTCGATTGCTGTATGGCTTTAATTTTTTTTTACATAAAATGCTTTGAATTCTTGCAATCTGCGTGGTCTCCATTATCAAATATTCCTGGTTTATATTGATCTAAAATTAAAATGTTTGCTGATTATTTCTTATTGCCAATCTTAATGTTTTCTCCGATCTCTGATGTTTCTTCCTCTCTCCCTCAGCCTTTTAACTCTCGTTTTTTAAATTCCTCGCGTTAACGAACTGGGCTCAAGTACCTTACTGTTGGATGACATTGCTTACGAAAAGACTCCCATCTCATTGGGTGAGTTCAATAAAAATTCGGTCTTGTTTCTAATTCATCAAGAGATTTCTTCAGCTCAACACAAGCATCTAGGAAAAGTTATCTTCACATTGCGTCCCACACAAGCGGGTCGCTGAAATAGTAGTAGTCAAAATAGTAATTTCCGAGCTTTACCTATTTCGGCTCTATATAGGGGGTGGGGGTGGGGGGGGGTAGCGGCTAGCGGAAAAGATCCGTAATTTTCAGCTATTGTGTGTTATGACTGACTAAAATTTAAAATATAGCTTATTTTCCCTTCAACTACAGTTAAAGTCTGATTTGGCTTTCAATTCATACTCAAAAAAGCGTTTTGTCACTCCTCCGGTAGTCAAAAGTTCTTTCATGCATGCCCAAAAGAGCTAGTTGAACAAATCAGGTGAGTAATTTGGACTTTTTATCTTCGTGATGAAATTTTGGCAACTAGATGGTAAAGAATTAGTTTCAATAGCTCAGTGATTTTATATTCAGTGGATTTCAAGTTTTTGATGTCATCTGAGTGGCATCTCGATGATCAGGTTTCCGACGAGTCAGTTTTGCTCTTAAAGAAATTGTTGCTCATTATGCAATCAAATTGTGTTCTGTGATTTTACCCAAGTTCGTTTTGAAAAAATCTATCCGGAAAACATGTTGGGTTTTGTTAGGAAAGAATTGCAATGAAGATTTTCTTAGGCCCATTTTGCCACAAATTGTAATAAGCCCTTATTTGTAACAAGACGCCCTGAATTGTAACAAGACGGCTCGTGCGAGACTGTTCATAGCACAGAATGTTCCAACATACGTCACAAATTTTTGATGTTTAGTCTGAAAGGGAAAAACACTTTTTACTATCAAATTCGCATAACTCAAAATGAAGCAATTCTTGAATTCTTTAATACAAAAACTAAGAAAATTCACAACACTCATTTCGATATGTTTTAAACAGATATTAAATCACATGTATTATCAATTTTTTGACAATATGTGGAAACTCCCCGAAAAATTAAAGTTCATCAGAAGCAATCTGTTGCAAAAAATTATCTTGAATAAACCCAACAGTAATTTGCAAAATAAAAGTGGAGCAATCTGTTTACACAATAGATCTATCAAACAAATATTTGACTGAACTTTTTCTCATTTAAATGTTTATCACTTTGAACATAGCCCCTAATAAGGAATTCTTTTCAAAATAGTTAGACTCCAGATACAGTTGAACGTTTTTCTTACAAATTTTATTAAATATAAGGGCAATTATCAAACATTAGAGTAGTAGATTCTTTCAAGTTTTGTCTTTCTGGTAAGAACTCCATTATGTGTTATTTTCAATTCATCTGGCCTATAATTGGACAGTTTCTAATTTTGAACAAATTAAATGGACCACAACAAAAAAATATTTCTCAAAACTTTTAATTGGAGGAAAAGGTATAAGACTTCATTATCTGAACTCTGTTTTTATTATTTGACACGAAAAATTTAGAGAAACTGCAGAACGCCCATAAAATCGGACTGCCTACCGGATGAAGCAATTCGAGCATTGCTACATCAAAATCAGTTTATATCTGAAGGAAGGAAGTTTAAAAGAGGAGAACATTTTTTTGCTTTTTCCACAAATGGTCAGTTGTGTTGTTTTTACATTTGAATTTCTCGTAAAGAACGATTGTGTTATTTTCTGTCTTATTAACGCATAAGAAATGTAAAAAGTTGAGCTACGGCAAATTTTAAACTAATAAGATCAATTTGAGCAAGTGCTTACAACAAAATATGATTTTCTACTTTTTTAAGGTTTCTCATAATTTTACTTTATCTTTTATTTAAAGCGGTAATATAGTAGTGGTCTCTTCACGTTTCTTTCGCATTTTCTGGTGACCAAACTAGGAACCAACCTTGAAACAACTATGGAAACCAACCCAGTGATAGCATTCTAAGCTCATCTGAAGCAAAAGGATCAATCAACAGAATTTAGCATTGAACAAAGATCCATAATTTTCAGCTATTGTGTGTTATGACTGACTAAATTTTAAAAAAAATATAGCTTATTTTCCCTTCAACGACAGTCAAAGTCTGATTTGGTTTTCAATTCATGTTCAAAGAAAGCGTTTTGTCACTCCTCCGGTAGTCAAAAGTTGTTTCATGCATGCCCAAAAGAGTTAGCTCAACAAATCAGGTGAGTAATTTGTACTTTTTATCTTCGTGATCGATTTTTGGCAACTAGATCGTAAAGAATTAGTTTCAATAGTTCAGTGATTTTATATTGAGTAGATTTTAAAAAGATTTTGATGTCCTTCAAACGGAAACCTCACGAGTTATTCGCGCTAGTTCAACTTTTATATTGCTGTCTGAACGGTTCAGTGTGAGAAAATTCTCCTACGTGAGAGTGGCATCTCGATGATCAGGTTTCCAACGAGGTCAGTTTTGCTCTTAAAGAAAATGTTGCTCATTATGCAATCAAATTGTGTTCTGTGAATTTAACCAAATTCGTTATGAAAAAATCTATGCGGAAAACGTGTTGGGTTTTGTTAGGAAAGAATTGCAATGAAGATTTCCTTAGGCCCATTTTGTCACAAATTGTAACAAGCCCTTATTTGTAAAAAGACGCACTGAAATGTAACAAGACGGCTCGTAGGAGACTGTTCATAGCACAGAATGTTCCAACATACGTCACAAATTTTTGATCTTTAGTACGAAAGGGAAAAACATTTTTTACTATCAAATTCGCATAACTCAAATTGAAGCAATTCGTGAATTCTTTAATACGAAAACTAAGAAAATTCACAACACTCATTTCGATATGTTTTTAACAGATATTAATCACATGTATTGTCAATTTTTTGACAATCTGTGGAAACTGCCCGAAAAATTAAAGTTCATCACAAGCAATCTGTCGCAAAAAATTATCTTGAATAAACAACACAGTAATTTGCAAAATAAAAGTGGAGCAATCTGTTTACACACTAAATCTATCAAACAAATATTTGACTGAACTTTTTCTCATTTAATTTTTATCACTATAAACATAGCCCCTAATAATGAATTCTTTTCAAAAAAGTTTGACTCCAGATACAGTTGAACATTTTTCTTACAAATGGTATTAAATATAAAGGAAATCATCAAATATTAGAGTAGTAGATTATTTCAAGCTTTGTCTTTCTGGTAAGAACTCCAATATGCGTTATTTTCAGTTCATCTGCCTTTAATTGGACAGTCTCTAATTTTTAACAAATTAAATGGACCACAACAAAAATTGTTTCTCAAAATTTTTAATTCGAGGAAAAGGTATAAGACTTCATTATCTGAATTATATTTCTATTATTTGACACGAAGACTTTAGAGGACCTGCAGAGCACCCATAAAATTGGACTGCCTACCGGATGAAACAATTCGAGCATTGCTACATCAAAGTCATTTTAAATCTGAAGGAAGGAAGTTTAAAAGAGGAGAACATTTTTTTGCTCTTTCCACAAATGGTCAGTTGTGTTGTTTTTACATTTGAATTTCTCGTATAGAACGAATTGTGTTATTTTCTGTCTTATTTACGCATAAGAAATGTAAAAACTCGAGCTATGGAAAATTTTAAACTAATAACATCAATTTGAGCAAAAGCTTACAAAAAAATACGATTTTCTACTTTTTAAAAATTTTTCTTATTTTTACATTATCTTTTATTTAAAGCGGTAATATAGTAGTGGTCTCTTCACGTTTCTTTCACATTTTCTGTTGACCAAACTATGCACCAAACTTGAAAGAACTATGGAAACCAACCTAGTGCTAGCATTCTAAACTCATCTGAAGCAAAAAGATCAATCAACAGAATTTAGAATTGAACAAAAGAAATCAGTTTTCTTTCTCACCACATTGTTTTCTGTCGTTCTTGTTTCAATTTTCCCATAATTTGTCGTTACTGTGCATTTAAATCAAATCAGCTTCAAATATTAAACGGCAGGTGATTTTGAGGCTCAGCGTAACTGCCCACAGAACTTAAAAAATAAGTTAGCCTCTTGAAAAAAATAAACAATTTGGACCTTTATCTTTCATAACTAAAAAAATTACAATAACGTTCCAAGGCTTTTGGCGTTTAATTAAATAGTCCTTGAGGTCTTATTGTTCACTTACACCTCCTGTTTTTGAGGTCGGAGAAACCACCAAATATATGAACAATTTTTTCAACTTTTTTGGCTTTTTCTTTTTTTCTCTAGAGAATTTGTTTTCAGTAGTTTTTTCTTCATAAGGAGTATCACAGTGGCCCATTTGGATACAGCTACAAAACTTGAAAATTTTTTAGCGCATAAAATAGTTTCAGAAATTCACCTATGGTTTCAAATTATAAGGAATTAGGTTTTATCTTTTCTCTACAGTTTTTTCTTCTATTCAATTTTTTTGTTTCCTATGTGCTATAAAATTTAAATGTGTCTGTTTTGGCTCTATCAAAAATTTTTTGAAATATAATAAACCAAAAGCCTAAAATGATTGGTGAGAAAAAGAGATTTTCATCAGGAGATCTTCTCTATTTGTTTTGGTTTTCAGACCAATATGTGCAATCGAATATAAATATATATTATATTATATTATAAGTTCTTGATCCTGCTCAATCTCCACTCGCAAAACGTTTTTCCTCTTCTGTTAAATTTTTTTAAACAGCTCCCATTTTCCAACCAGCATTAAAATTAGTAGTCTTTTTTCTTTATAAAAAAAACAAAACTAGCGTACGAAACCAAACTACAAAATAATGTTTCCACTTTTCTCTACGATGCGTAAACAAAAAATAAAAAATTTTATTAAACAAAAATTAGCCGGCCTTGCATATATATTCTCCGTTTTGAAAATGTATATATATTCTCCGGAACAATTAGTAATCTCAGAATTGGCAAGCCTTTCAGTCAATTTGCTGTAAATTTGACTTCATTTGTTGTATAGCCAATATTTTCATGAATTGCGTCTGTAAGAGTTTTGGGCGAATAATTACGATTTCTCATAATTTTGTTTTAGTTAGAACCACAAAGTCTCCCTAAATTTCCTGTGCACTCTGTAAATTAGTCGTGCTCTCACTTATCCTCATTTTTGGCTTGTGTTTTTCAGACCTTTATGCACTTTTATTTATAATTAAAACGAATATGAAAGGAGCTGCACTTTGAAAGTGTTTTCATGAAATCCAAGGGCATATTTCAGTTATTTTTAAAAATGGCTTTTCATTCCTTTCTTTTTCATACTCGGTCGTCTCGCCTTCTCACATTTGTACGCGTTTTAATTATTATTTTTTAATTATTTTTTAACGTTTACTCTCATAGTCAGCTTTTTGAAGTTAATAAGTTTTTGAATTGCATTGTCAGGCTAGAGTTATTTATTCTCATTTCAAATCAAAAGCCCAGTTCTAATTGGAATCCTGGGAGGAAATTCATTGCCACAGAATGATTTTTGTAGTGTACTTAGTTGGACAGATTCTTTATGGTTAAGTTTATGAGCCTTTTATTTGTGAAATTAACTTGAAATTATCTATATATACACGTGTAGGTTTCAAAAAATTCCACATATATCAAACGTATGTTACATTTGTGAAAGAAGACATTATAGTGTGTAATAAAAAATTTTTCGCGAACATATTTTTTAAATACAAGTTTAAAAATCTTTTTTGTCATTCAAAAGAGGACACTATTGACTTTTTATTAGTTATGGCTTCCAAATTCTAACATGGTAAAAATGTTAGCTACAACTCTCAGTTCAATCAACCCCGATCAATATTTTTGTTCTGTTTTCAATCGAAGAAAATTGCAGAGTGCGTTCAAAGTAATTTTTAGCAAATTTCTGCATCAACAAACTCAATATGAAAAATTTTATGCTATTAATATATCTATGAATACTTTTTTTGCATCTAGCTTATGGGTGTCGGTGTGTTGGTTTCAAAGAAACATCGAGAAACCTAGAAGTTCTCCATTAAAGTTTCAAAAAACAAAAGAAGAACTTACCTGCCGAACATTGTTGCTATGTCGATAACTAATGGCCACAAAACTAAACTCAATTCTAATTTTGTTTCGGCACTATCATTATCTTTTTGACCTATCAATCAGATGTCAGAAGTAAATTCTCCCACCTACAGAAACCTGATTCTAACATCCAGCGACCTCTAACTAATGAACCCGATTGTGTCTAGGCCATATATGATTCTCAAGAAATGTTGATGAAAACAGAAAATCACGTCCGGGATTCGGAATAAAAATCTATTCATTTGTCAATCAAGTAATATAATTTTAGCTAATCTAATTTTTCTCTGCATTTTTTCGCATAGATGACTACTATAAATACGATCTAAATTTTGTATTTTTTTAGCCTCAATTAAAATTTAAATTAAAATTCAAATTGATGAATTTTTTTGACCCATGTTATTGACCACAATAATAGTGCCCAGACCACCTGCAGACAGAAATATTCTGGATCTACAGAACGCAGAATCAGCTACTGAGTAAATTGTTTTTTTTGTGCGGAAATGTCGCGCAGAGAAGAAAGAGGACATGGTCAACACTGATGGTACTATACAGGACCTACAGGTAACCAACCTCTCTCTTTTTATGTGCGGGCAAGATGCAATTTTTAAATTTAGACGCCTAATGAGTCCCGGGATTTTGAAAGAAAATCCGCATAAAGACATCAGGTTGGCGATTGAAAGGTATATTTCTCCTAAAAAGAGTAGTAACCGCAGAAAGGGCTCAAATTCTGTCAGTAATACAAGATGTAGGGTAGTCAGACGACGATTTCTCAGCAACTCATAGAGAAGAAACAGGCTATTTCAAAAATTTGAAAACACCGGCCAACCCCGAAGAGGAGTTGGTAAAATTAAAATTTATCTCAGGTTTGAGGGACCATGAAGCCAAACTTAGTCTACTAGACGGTATTAAAGGAAACCAATAATATCTTTTTCTGAAATGACCGCGAGTTTACAGTACAGAAGTCAAGCAATGGCTTCTGCAAGTTCTTCACAAGGTAATAAGCCCTTTTTTGTGAAAGAAGAAGTTGGGTTCAACTTGAAAAAGACCTGTTGAAGACCCAATGAAAAGTTTACGGCTAAAAAAGCAGCCACATCATAGTAGACACTGACCAGCGCTAAGTAAAACATGCAACACCTGTGAAAAAATGGGACACTTCTCGAAAATGTGTAGAAGCAAACCCCAACCAATTTCAGGTAAGTACAATTAACAGAATAACTTTTAGAAGAAAACATTTCTTCAGAGCAAGCATCAACAGCATCGGAGATCGGAATGTTTTATACTAAAGAACACAGCTTTAACATGTCTGTGACATTTGATTATATCTCAATTAATAATTGCAACTTTATAATGCAGGTAGACACAGGTAAAGATAGCACTCTGATATCATCAAAAATGTGGACTGAGCTTGGTAAATCTCAGTTGGATGGTAAGATAAGACATCTCGAAGCTTGTGATGATCATTTACGCTTCTGAGATCATTTACTTGTGACTTTGAGTAGAAATAGCAGTTGTGCAGACTGATAAAGAGTTTGGACTACTTCTTAGAGGCCTTCTACCTATGCCTGGTGTGACCAACATCACAACTGAACATCTACCTTCTGTGAATGGTTATAAAGCTCATGTAAAACTGATACCAGGATCACAGTTAATGTTCTGCAAAACCAGAAAAATACCTCTAGCTCTTTACAAAAATGTCACAGAGAAGCTGGACAGATGGTCAGATGGTCAGACAGTGCAATCTTGAAACGATACAGCCAGGAGGAGTCACTAATGCATCTACAGTGGTTTGGCAGAGAAAGAAGAGTGGAAAACTGAGACTCTGTGTGGTTTTGAAAGTGCATATCAAAGGCAAGGTCACGGATGAGGACTAACCAATACCAGAGATGGAGACGATCTTCCACAGTTGTGCAGTTACGTTTAGTGTGCATTACGTTTAGTGTGGTGCTCGGGATTCCATTTTCTTCCCCAATTGCTGCAAACGTTTGACGATTTTACTTGTTCTGTGTTTGTCTTGAATCTAGCTGTCGTCTATAATATTCTTTTTTATTTGACCTGTCTGTCGGCTATGTTCCATGATTTCGTTCTATAAAATGCAGCTGCATGTGTTTGCACTGGTACTCGAACTGGTACGCAGTTAATGTTCTGCAAAGCCAGAAAAATACCTCTAGCTCTTCAAGACAATGTCACAGAGAAGCTGGACAGATGGTCAGATGGTCAGACAGTGCAATCTTGAAACGGTACAGCCAGTAGGAGTCACTAATGCATCTACAGTGGTTTGGCAGAGAAAGAAGAGTGGAGAACTGAGACTCTGTGGGGTTTTGAAAGTGCATATCAAAGGCAAGGTCACGGATGAGGACTAACCAATACCAGAGATGGAGATGATCTTCCACAACCTACATGGGGCCTCATATTTGAGATGATTTGACCTCTCAGATGCCTACAATCAAAATGAACTTGAGGAAGAAGCAAAAGATATATGCACAATCAACCCTTCTCAGGCGCTGTTCAAGATGTGCCGACTACCGCAGGGATTGAAAAACTCTTCTTCAATTTTCCGGAATTGCATTGAATCAACACTCAAGGGAATCAAACATGTTGTGATCTTTAAAGACGATGTGTTGGTGTACGAAACAGTCCGACAAGGAGCAGTTCGACAAAAGGATGCTTGCAGTCAAGAGTCGACTACGTGTTGAAAAAATAAAAAAAGCAAAATCACCAACTAACTAGCCTGTGAAGAATTAAAAAATGAATTTTGTGTTAACGTACTTGTACAGCCATATAGTTTACAAAACGAAGCAACAGTTACTACTGACGCCTCTGAAAAAACATAATGAAAAAATAAAAAAAGCAAAAACATCAATAACTAGCCTGTGAAGACATAAAAATGAATTATGTGTTAACGTACTTGTACAGCCATATAGTTTACAAAACGAAGCAACAGTTACTACTGACGCCTCTGAAAAAGCCATTGCCAGGGCTTCTTCGTAAGAAGGACATCCAATTATATATGTATCGAGATAGATGACTCCAGTGGAGCAAAACTACTCGAACATAGAGCGGGAAGCGCTGGCAATTGAGTTTGTGGTCACAAGGTTGAAGCAATCCCTTCTTGAAAGACTCTTTACCCTACAGACGGATCACAAACTACTCAAATATCTCTTTGTAACAGACGATGAGATCCCGAAGACAGCATTAGCTAGAATCACAAGATGGGCAATAGCTCTAATGGATTTCGACTATGAGTTGAAGTATACACCAGGAGAACAGATAGTCCATGCAGATGCTTTGAGCGGAGTGGATTTTAACAAAACGAACCCGACATCGATTGATTGTACTGGCAAGCAATAACATCTACTTTTCTCACAGTGATTTGGTGACCCAAGCAGAAATCAAACCAGACTATTCCAGGACATAATGAAACGAATTAAAAGCGGCAATTGGAAACAATGCTCAGACGCGGAAAAAGGATTTGAACAACAGAAAGATGCAGTGACTATACACAATGGAATCATCTTCAGAGGTGTTGGTTCTTTTATTCCACCGAACTACGACGCTTGGTTTTGGTAAAAGCATATGAGACACATCCAGGGAAATATGAAACTGTGGGATCAGTCAGAATGATAGCATGGTGGCCTGGCATTACTCAAGACGTTCAACATTTTGATAGTAAATGTAGCAATTGTCAAATGATCAGGCCTAGCCTGGGAAAAACATTCTCTACGTTGCCAGAAGCCGAAGTTTGGCAGCGGCCCCACGTGTATTCGGGTTATGCTAAGGACCGAGGCAATATCTTAGTAATTGTTGACGTGGGATCTGGCTGGATAGAAGTTTTTCCCCGCGGGAAGTAGTACATCAGAAACTGTTAAATTATATCTTAGTCAAATCTTTTCAAGATTGGGAATACAAAAAACTGTAGTGTCTGATAATGGTCCTGAGTTTGTAAGTGTTGACCTTGAACAGTGATGTGGATCACTTGAATTAAAAAGCGAATCACTCGTCTATCATCCAAGAGCTAATGGACTAGCTTATAGAGCAGTTCAAACAGTGAAGCAGACACTTCAAGCGTGGAATCCCAATGCTAATCTGTCATTTGGAGCACTCCTACAAAAGGCACTGATAACACATCATCGCAACATTTCAAAGACTAGTGGTAAAACTCCAGTTGAACTTGGGCGTTACGTTTAGTGTGGTGCTCGGGATTCCATTTTCTTCCCCAATTGCTGCAAACGTTTGACGATTGTACTTGTTCTGTGTTTGTCTTGAATCTAGCTGTCGTCTATAACATGCTTTTTTTATTTGAACTGTCTGTCGGCTATGTCCCATGATTTTGTTCTATAATATGCAGCTGCTTGAGTTTGCACTGGTACTCGATGAGTTTGATCGGTGAGCTTGCACTTGTACTCCCATTTTGCTTTATTCATCGCATTTCTTTTCAATCACTCTCTCTAAGAAGCTTGTGTTGCTCCATCTAATGTTTTTTCTACTGGTTCAGGTATATAACCCATATCTTGTTCTTGTTGCTAAAAGATCATTTTGTCTTATGTTAAACTCTGCCACTATTGAAAGCTTGGCCTACGTGCTCCATCTTTCCCAAGATATTGGTTCTATTGAATCCGGTCTATCCCAATAAGGTTCTATGCCAAGCAACGTTTTGGGTTCATAACCGACTGCGCCATGTGATGTAAATGCAGTTACCCATCAAGTGAACACTACATTTGTCCCATGATTGAAGAGACTTCTGGCGTCAGACGTTAATTCAGAGTCTATCCCGGCAAAGTGCACTTAGCTTTTCTTGTTAGAGAGCAGATTAACTATAACCTGCTTATCGCTTTCAGAGAATCGTGATATATTGTATATATCAACATGGAGAGTAGTTTAGCTCCAGACGGTACAATATATCACGTTACAATATACAAGCATGATATAAATTGCATTCTATCAATTTATATAAATCCTGTTTACATAATCTAACCACATTGATGTAGTACCAGTGTGCCACAATTTTTTTACTATTATTAGTATTATAA
>NC_134468.1:55265913-55268413 GCF_964194025.1 Convolutriloba macropyga
TGTACACGTTTGGGAAGATCAAAAAACCACGTGGCAAAATCAAGATTTAAAAAATATTTCCACCCGACACAACACAAAGGACGAAGAATCCCGTTACACCTAACAGAAAAAATCGAGAGAGAACTCAAAAAATTAATCGACGAAAAACAGATCCAAAAACTAACAAAATGCTCGGACGAACACTTCATAAGTCCAGTAGTCATCACAGTAAAATCAGTTCAATCAGTCAAAATTGCACTAGACTCAAAGATATTAAACGACGCAATACACAAAAATAAATACCAAATGCAAAGTATAGACCACCTAAAGGACAAAATAGGAATGAAGATATCAGAACTAAAAACACAAGACGGAAAACTATTTTTCAGCAAAATTGATCTAAAATACGCATACAGCCAGTTACCTCTCCACCCAGAGACACAAAAGCACTGTAACTTCAACATATTAGGAGGCAACGCTACAGGAACATACAAGTTTTTACATGGATTCTATGGCTGAACAGATCTACCAGCAACCTTCCAAAAAATGATGGACACAACGCTAGACGGACTAGACTCAACAAACGTATTTTTAGATGATATAATAGTTATTACAAAAGGCACAATAGAAAAACACGAAAAAGAAATTGATAAAACACTAAATAGACTAAATGAAGAAAACCTAGCAATTAGCTTACACAAATGCGAATTCGGCCTAAATGAAATCACTTGGCTAGGTTACAAAATAAACGCCGAAGGAAAAAAGCCAACCAACCGAAAAACGGACGCAATCATCCAACTGGATAACCCTAAAACACTCAAACAACTACGATCATTCATGGGCAGCATTCACCTTCTAATCAGATTCATACCAAAACTGGCAACACTATCAGCACCAATAAGACCACTACTATCATCATCAACATCAAAAAAAAACTGGAATGGAACGAAAAACACTCAGCCGCATTCAACAACATAAAAAATGCAATCAAAAACATAATAGAACAAAAACACTTCAACATAAACAACGAAACGCGAGTTAGGTGCGACGCTAGCAAAGAAGGACTAGGGGCATGCCTAGAACAAAAAGAGAACAATAATTCGCATCCAATCGCATACGCTAGTAGGTTCCTAAACAAAAATGAACAGCGATACAGTATAAACGAACTCGAACTATTAGCAGTCGTTTGGTCACTGGAACATTTTAAATAATACTTGTATGGATCACACTTTACCCTCCAAACAGACCACCAAGCATTATTATCCGCACTAAAAAATAATAGAGGAAATAAAACGTATCAAAGCCGACTAACAAGATGGGTCGACAGATTATTACCATTCCACTTCAAAGTCGAACATATCGCAGGAAAGGACATGGGATTCGCGGACTATTTAAGCCGCCACCCTAACTCACCACCAACTGGACGAACATGAACGAAAATCATGTCATAAATATAATAACATCGCTAAAATACGCTCTTTTAACGCAACAAAGAAAATTAGCCAATCAGAATGCTCGAAAAACTAGAGCACAAAATGACGTCAAAAACCATTCCAATCGGAACGAACAAAAGCAACACGCTTTTTGCCAAATTAACGCTAACAATCAGTCGCTACTTATTAAGCCTTCTTTATTAAGAAACTTTCAAATTAACAACTCAAAACAACACAACCACTATCGTTCAAAACAAATCACACACAATTCATCCACATTGAAAGTATACATTACAACAAGAAGAAGACCAGATTTGGTCACAAACACCATACCCATAACAAAACGACACAGAGCACAAAACAAAAAGAAGATGGACACACCACACAATCCCACAGAAACAAACACAAACACTATAGCAAAACAGACAGAGGAAACAAACAACACAGGACTAGGACGCACCCCACTCAATACAAAACAACATTTCAACCCATTCGCAGACACAAACAACGATCAGTTACCAGATTACCTCACCAATTTACATAAAGTCCTAGGAGAGGAATTCATTGCAGAGGCCACCAGAGCAGACCCCCAGAGCCGAAGCCTACTACAGATAGTACAGGACAAAGACTGGACAACACTAAAACATTTTAGCCGGTACTGGCATTCATTGAAACGCGACCTAGGAGTGACACCAACGGGATGCATCCTCTACGACGGTAAACTGTTCATACCAACACAGCTACGAAAACCAATTATGAACGCCATACATAGAAAACATCCAGGACAAACGGGGATGATGCATCTTGCAAACCTCATTTGGTTCCCGCGAATACACCGGGAAATCGTCACCCTCACGCAAAATTGCCAACCGTGCATTAAGATAGGTAAGAATCTAAAACCACTGATACCCAAAAACAAAATTTCAGAACTACCACCATTAGTAGAACCTAACGAAGAAGTCCAATTGGACTTTGCTTGCCCAATAACTGATGAACAATACAAAGAATCATATATAATAGCATCAGTAGATAGATACTCAAGATACCCCCACGCAAAAGTATACCATAATTGCGACGCAGAAACCGCC